>NW_020944646.1:1976124-2043912 GCF_900497805.2 Vombatus ursinus
AGAGAGAGAGAGAGAGAGAGAGAGAGAGAGAGAGAGAGAGAGAGAGAAGAGAGATCATTGATGAAATTTAAAACCTCTTTTGGCATTTTCTTTAGGGCTACTATTCAGTTTATAAAAAGCAAACAGCACTGACCATTGCTAACTTACATCAATAGAGATCTCCTTTAATGAAGATATCTTAGGCCAATGAAAATAGCACTGACTATTGAGTCAGAAAACCTGGGTTCAAATCTTGCCTATTATGTTTACTACCTGTATAAACATTAGGCAAGTAATTTTAACTCTTTGGGTCAGTGTTTCTTATTTTCACTAATTGTCAAAACATGAAGGTAACAATGAAGGCATAGAAATGTTGGGTCATAAAAGGAAACCTTTTTTTAATTTCATTTAAAGTTTGTATGCCTGTCTATATAGATATATGCACATTACATGCATGCATGTACACATATACATATTCCCTCACTTATATATGTTTGACATACATGCACATATAGACATACTTTGTATACATATACATACATATGTGCATGATACATAATGCACATATGTATAGTATGTATTTTACTGAAAATATCTACATGAGATTAAAAGGGCTTGTATCAAATATTTAAATGCAATGCAAAAATCTAGGTGTGTTTTTTTCCAAGTAAGTTATTTTTTTTTGGACAATGTTCATTTTTAGTTAGTGTTTAATCACATATTCTAAGTTTGGATAGTCTTTTGGATTCTTCTCTGTTCTTTGACAGGGGATGACAAGCAAGTAGACATTTACAAAGTAAGAGGATTAAAAAAAATACCTGTAAAAATAACTTAGCTTTTCTAGTTACTGCTTATGTTGCCTTGGGAAAGTAACTAAACTTCTCTGGAACTCACTTTATTTAACTGTAAAAACAGAGATTGAGTATATTACCTCTAAGATCCCTTCCTTCTCTTCATCTATGATCCTATAAATTGTTTATTAAAGAAGTCTCAAAATGATGGGTCTTAGAGTAAAAACCTACCATGTAGAAAATGTGTCCTCTCACATTTTAAATCAGCAAAATAAAATTAGTGTCTCTCACAGGAAGGGTGTTTGTTTGCTTTTTTGTTTTGTTTGGATTTTTATCAAATGCAAACATGCTTTCAGTTAAAAACTTCACAGAAAATTTGAACAAATTAAACTACTCAGAAAGAAAATCAGAGAGCATGTCAATCCTTATTATAGGACTTTATTGTATACCAACATATTCTTTTTGGATAAATATTTAGTAGTGCACACTTAAGTATATCAAACCCATACTAACCCTGTTTCAGGTTTAATATATAAGCTTCTTTGGGCCAAGAATTGTTTCTTATTTTATCTATATTACCCTAGTACCTATGTCAGTACTTGGAACAGGGTTGGTTGTTGCTCAACAAATGCTAATTGAATTGTAATTTATTAAACATTATTCCCTGCACCTGAGCCTTGTACCCTAAGTTTAATGGTATTTGATTCACTATGAAAATCAAAAATTCTATGCACGAACTTAAGGGAAAATTTACTGATCTTGAGAGTGCACATCTTCTTTCATTTTCCTCTATAAACACAAATTATTAACGAAAACTATCCATTAGATTATTGATTTTTTCTATCAAAACCACTTATTTACTAAAATAACCATAAACACTCACAAACAAAAATATTACTTATAATAAAAGAGTTATAAATTATTTTGAGTCAATAAATCTATCCACACCCAATTTGTCCAATCTGACATTTAGAAACTTTGCATAATTGTGTTTTGTTTCTCTGGATTGATTAATTTTGAAAATGCAATCCTGATTTTTTTAATATTATTATCCATTATTTCTAGAGGGTACATCAAGTAGAGTAATAGCAGTTTAAACAGGTAAGTCTGCTTTTGCATTGTCTGAGGTACCAAAAGATGTAGAGAAGAAAGGTAAACCAAAGAAATAATGAAAAGATAATAATATTAGATAAACACACACACACACACACACACACACACACATGCACACCAAAATATTCTTAGTATTCAAAGGGCTTGGAATCATAGGACTTCAATGACCTAGAGAAGTTCTACATTTTCCCCTATGTCAGATATTAAGTAATCGACTGGAACCTAAGTTCTTTGACTCATCCTTTCTGAGTTCTTTTCACAAGGGCCAACTTTGAGCAGAATTTGAAGCCAGTAAGGTATATAAAATGAGATAATGTAACCTGTAAAATATGTGCCTATTAAACTATTTGGTTTTTAGGAAATTTAATCTCACTAACTCACTAGTTAAGCATGCTAACTCTACCTGTGTGACTCTGGGCCAATCATTAGAACTCAATGGGCTGAAGTTCCCTCATTTGTAAAGTGTCATTGGATTAAATGGCTCCTGAGTTTCCTTCCAAAAGTAGATCTATAATTTTATGGATAAAAACAAGACTTAATATTGTTTTTTCTCTGATGCCAATTTGTGGTGTAGAAGTGACCCTGAATTCCAAAAGTCTATGCCAGTGAGGCACAAGCTGTAGAAGGTCCTACCTAGCTATAAAGCCTTTAATTTCAAGTAAAGCCCTCATCACAGAACATGGATCTATCATCTGAGAACCTGTGTAACTATATTTAGATAAGCTCATTATCAGGTTGGACTCAGACTAATGGATTGTGGGGCCATAGCAACTTTTGAAGATCTACCTAAATTGAAGAAAACACCCATGTGGGGGGGAAACACAGATCCTCAAAGTATTTGTGGCAGCTAGGTGGCACAGTGTATAGAGTGCCAGCAATGGAGTCAGGAAGACCTCAGTTTAAATCTGGCCTCAGACACTTACTATCTGTGTAGCCCTGGGTAAGTCATTTAACCCTGTTTGCCTTTTCCTCATCTTTATAATGAGCTGGAGAAAGAAATGGCAACCAACTCCAACATCTTTGCCAAGAAAACCCAAATGGAGTAATGGAAAGTTAGATGTGACTGAAAGGATTCAACAACAACTCAAAGTATTGAAAGAATAGTGTGCTTTTATGTACCAGTTATGTACCAACACTGGGAGTACAAAGAAAAGTCACTTTTCTCCAGGAGTTCCAGTCTGTCATCCAGATTCAAAACCTGGGTGTTGTTTTTTTGACTCTTTCTCTTATTTCCAATATCTAATGAGTTACCAAGACCTACTTATCCTAACTCAATAGCTCCCAAATCTAAATGACCCTTTCTAGGCCAGCATCATATTAAATACACTTATGGCCACCTCTCTCTGTCTCTCCCAATAGGCTTCTAGTACATCTTCCTTTCTTCAGGTTCCTTCCACCTTCATCTTTCAATACTTCATAATACTTTGAGATTAATTTTCAATATGTCATATATTATCTCATATTACATTATCATTCAAGAAATATTTGTGAGGTGCCCATTGTATTTTATTCCCTGATGGAGATGCAAAGTTTAGATAAGTAATACCTCTTGCCTTCACATAGCTTACAGTATAGTGAGGGGAGGGGCACATAATACATACTCAAATATCAATAGTGAAAAATAAAAATTTTTAAAAGCACAGAGAAAATACTCTGAGATCTAAGAGAGTGAGGGATAAAAGATCACTGATGAAATGTGGGGATAGGAGGTGTCAGAGAAGACTTCAGGGAGAATGAAGCCTTTCAATGAGATCTTAAAGGAAACATAAGTCTTCTATAGTTAATATAGAAATGATAATTTACATAGCTAGAAAAGGCCATTGAAATACCTATATTGCAAAGCTATTGACTAACTTGGCTATTTATACTTTAACTTCTTTTGCTGGAATCAGACAAAAATGAATAGTTGATCTTATTCATCATGTGACATTTTGATTTCATATATATATATCAATTGTGGATTATAGCAATTGCATATTCCTCATGTTATAAAGCATAAAAGCTAAAAAAGAAAGTCCCTTGATGTGCCATTTGCACTGTATCCAAATATATTTCATTACATTAGTATTTAATAGAAAAAATATATTAGACATTGCAGTTTTTTTATTTATGAATAGATAAAATAATACATTTTAAAACTGTCTAGAAAGACTTACACCTAACAAGCTAGTTTTGCTAGTATGTCTGGTGCTTTGAAATAAACTAAATTGAGGTATATTGTAATATATGTCATCTAAAGAACTATAAGAAGATTCATTGAGTCAAAGATACATAGAGAAATTAATTGATTAGGTCAAGAAACACACTAGGGATGACAGTTTCTGACTCTGAAATTGAATAGGTACTTGATTCATTATAAAAATGGCTTGCATATGCCTCTCTTAGATAACCCATGCAAGTCTTGAGATGTTAATAAAAATAAACACCTTACACTTTCACAATTACACATTAAATTCATAATTGTTGTTGCTGTTGAATTTCCTATAAAATTATCTCTCTCTCCCTCTCTCTGTCTTTATTTCTCTTTCTGTCTCTCTCTCTATCTCTATCCCTCCTCTGTCTTTTCCTTTTTCTCACTCTTTGTATATACATACTTATACACACCCATACACACATATATACATATGTATATGTATATATATGAATATATGTGTATATACACACATGTGTACATATATATGTATATATACACATATTAATATGTGTGTATGAAAGCAAAATCTGAAGTTTCCAGTCATTTCACATTTATCATTATAAATATTTTTGAAAAATTAGACCTCAATAGATTTCAAACCATTTGTTATTTAAACCCATTAGGGAATGTCTGTGAGCTAGAAAACAGTGCATTTTAATGCCATTTTAACTTCTACTGCACGCACAATGGGCCTTGACATTATTCATAAAGATAAGGGGGAAAAGGATAATGAGATTTTCTTAGAATATTTGAATAGAATCCAAAACTGCTTAGTGTGGAAAAATACTGAGCCTCTTCCACTTTCTTCCCTCTTTAAACTGCATATTAGAAAATAATATTAGGACAACATTTTAGTCAAGAATCCTTGGCCCCTCATAGATGAGAAATTCTTATCAATTCTGAAACAATGGCTGAACTAAAACATTTGCCCCCTTATCCAAAGGCCTAAACACTATTTTTGAGGAAACTAGGTAAAAATTTAAGAGAGAAAATTATTTTATCTCAGATGACAGAATAAAGGTGGTGACCAGACTAGGGCAAAAGAAGATTAATCCATTTAAAAATCACAACCTTCTTTCCCCTGGAGTAGATCTGAAATGCTGAACTATCAAACTAAGAGAAAAAGAGTTAGAATTTGAATATATTTCCCCACTTCTAGCCTACTACTATGTTATCATTTCTGTGTACTTTTAGAATATCACTCCTCTTATATGCCTAATTTCAAATACAGTTATTCTTTATAGAACTTTGATTGGCAATTTTCCCCAGTACAACTTGGAATCACATCTGCATTGAGATAATTATTTGGTGCTAATAAGCTCACCAAGGAGAGTTCAAAGAAGATCTAGGACAGAGTACTGAAAACACCAATATTTGAAGGGAATGAAGTGAATAAATGAGCCAGCAAGTCAGACAGGTTCTCAAATAGAAAAAAAAGGCATGGCTTTTAAGTGAGAAAGAAGTGATGACATATGGGGAGCAGGAATATGTGGAATACTTGAGAAGAGAGGGAAGTTTTGGGATAGATTCTGCAGGGATAGGGAACCAATCAGGGCAGTGCTAGAGAGGATGTCCACTTATGTATCATCTGAGAAAAGCCAATCTCAATTGAGGGCAAGTGGATGGAAAGTGTGTGAGAGAAACAGGTCCACAATGAAGGAAAATCTGTTCACTATGAAAAAGGAATTCCAGTGAGCATAGTAGAAGTGGAAAGAGGGGCAATGGAAGGTAGGGTAGAGTTGAGAAGATTGGGAATGAGAAAATAGGTGGTGAACATAGTTTGCTCCTAGGTATCCAGCTCAATCAATCAATCAATCAATAAGTATTTTTTAAAGGTCTACTATGTTCTCTGCACTATGTTGGTATCTTATGAATTACAATGCTTACATTTTTTAATATTTTTTTCAATTTATGGAGTAAAATAAGTATTTCCATGACATAGTACAGTAAAAAGATGATTGTATATGAAACTGCAAATCTACTATGCATAACTCACTGTTTCTTTCAAATATAGAACAAAATTATCATATATTTTTCTTTTTCTTTTCTCCCCTCACCCTCCCACCCTACAGATGGCTACTATTAGACACAAATAAGTATGTGTGTGTTTGTGTGTATGTGTGTGTATATACACATACATACATAATATATAATTATTCTATATATGATTCTATTTATCAGTTCTTTTTCTCAATGCAAATAGCATCTCTCTTCATACGTCCTTTATAGTTAATTTGGGTATTTATGATAGAATAACTTATTCACTCAAAGTCATTCTTTAAACAATATTGATGTTACTATATAAAATGTTCTCTTGGTTCTGATTATTTTGCTCTTCATTATTTCGTGCAAGTTTTTAATGTTTTTTTTTTTTCTAAAATCATTGAGTTCATCATTTCTTATAGAACCTTACCTAATAATGCTTACATTCTTGAAGGAGTATTGTGGCCAAACAAGGGCCGAGACATAATGCCTTGGTTGATTTGGCTGACTCTTCTAGACTGGCTAGGTGGGAAACCTGGGGTAGATGATGTTGAAACTGGGTAGGACCTGAGACAGGGTAGTCAATGCTGGCTCTTCCTCTAGAGCTGACTAGGGGTAGTTAAAGGTAGAAGAGGCACTCTACATCTCTCTATTACATTCACACAAATGATATATATTTATATACAAATGTGTTTTATCCTTCTCTACCAGACTGTGAGCTTCATGTGGGCAAAATTCTATAATTTAATTGCCTTTGATTTTCCTCTAATATCTAGCATAAATGACTCTTGACTGAACAAGTCCAGCTAAATTCATTTAGTATTCATTTATGAAGCATTATTAGTGCCTACCACATATCAGGCAGTATGCTAGGTACTAGGGATATCAAGTTTTGTTTTTTTTTTTTTAATGGCACACTATCAGTTTTAAAGGAGCTTAAATTCTATTGACATGAATAAATAAATGAATGAGCTTAATATTTTTAAAAATCTTTTTGAATTGTTGGCCACAAGGGAAATGATGAAAATCAGCTTTGCAGAAAATAATCTGCTCTCATGCTGACAATAGGGAATCACTCAAAACACTGGGATTTATGTCATTAATTGACTTATTTTCACACCTGAAGGCTATTCCTAAATAACTTTTTTTTAAGTTAAAATAAACAACCTCACAAAAATAGTTGCAGGTGAGTTTTAGAAATATTCAACAAGAGTGATTTAGGGCAAAATAAATTGATTCTTCACTCTTGAGGAAGTACATGCTCAGATCTGTTTTGTATTCATCTCCTGTGCTCAGGACATAAATATATTTCTGAAACTTTTGTGCTATATTTATCTACCACACTATGACAGGTCTCAACACCAGTAAAAATGTCCTAGAATGAATGGGAGGGTTCTTCTCACCTAGTCCTAATCTCCATCTGCTCTCAAACTCCCAGAGCAGTGACCAAACTTGAAAGCCTGTGCAGGGAGATGACAGATTCAGAGTGACTGCCTGAGACATAAAACTGCCTCCACAGCTGTTCTTTAAAGGAGCAAGTATGATTTCTTACTTTCCCCTGAAGGAAGTTCTGTTATAATCATCACTGTAACTTTTGTCTTGGAGCTTGAGGGTGAGTTCAGGACACATTTGAGTCAAACAAGTCTTATTTGTCCAATTGGGAATATGATGCTTGCTTTAAGCTTATGATGATATCTTTTAAAACTGATGCAAAGAAAGCTACTGCAGACAGAGACTCTGATTACCTTCTGCAGCATATAGAAATGATTCTGAAATGTTCATAAAGAAAAAAGAGAGGAATGTTCTTAGTAGTAAAAAAAAAAACTTTTTAAAGAGTGTTCAAATCCAACGAATCATTTTCATTTGAGTAGAAAAGGGGGCAAATCGGTTCAACTGAGTTGTGAAATTCAGTGACCAAATGCTAGTCAACATTTCTTTTCTTCATAAATATGTGCCTTCTTTGTTCTTATTACAAAACTTCACAATAATTTACTGTTTCTCATTTTGTCTTTCTGAAAACTGTACCTTGAGAGTCACATAAAATCAACATTCCTACTGGTTTTCAATTTTTGTAGAGATGAGAAGAATGTAATAAGAGGTGTTTATCTGAATGTAATTTCTTTGCATTAAGTGAGCATATTTATCTCTGTTCTGTACTTCTGTGCTCACATCTTCAATATCAAAATAGATGCTTTTTTTTCCAGTGGATACTAAGCATGCCCAATACACTCACCCACCCACCCACAAAGAATCCACAAACACACACATTACATGGCAATAATGACTTTGAAGTAGAAAACATGAAAGTGAAAATAATTTTACATACCATATATATGAATATATTTTATGTATGAATCCATACCTACATATTTGTATATATTATTTTATTGTTGTAGGGAGCTCCTGATAAACTTCTACTGATATAGTTAGAATAGCAGCTCAGTGTTTCAGTGAATAAAGTGATGGATTTAAAGTCAAGAAGACATGTGACCCCAAACACTTACCAGCTAGGTGGCTCTGGGAAAGTCACTCAACCATTCCCTGCCTCAGTTTATTCATCTGTAAAATAAGGATGTTAATAATAGCACCTATCTCCCAGGGTTATTGTGAGGATAAAATGAGATATTTGTAAAAGCCTTTGTAAGTTTTAGGGCACTAAATAAATATTAACTATTTCTATGAGATTAGCAAATAAGAGTTCAAGAGATTTGACTGGAATATCAAGAATCCAAATGACTTGCTTACTCCAACACAAACAGAATGCATTAGAGGTAGGACTTGAATCTAGGTTTTCCTGATTCCAAGGGCCTCTATCCATGAAGTACTACTGCTACCTCTCTCCCAATTTGTCCTGTATACACATATAAGGTTACTTTTAGGGTGTATCAATTTATAGCTATTACTACATCATAATAGAAATATATAAAGCATATGGATGTATATTTATATTCATAAAGTATGTATTTTTGAAATATATTTTATTTTTGTAAATGTGTACTTTATAAATTATGTGTCTTTAAAAATTTACTAATTAAAAATGAGATACTATTTCTTAGGCATTGTTCCATAACAATTAACCAGGATCTCATTAATCACTAAATTATTAAGGTTGTCACTTGTTCTATATCTACTCAGGTATATGTACATTTATATGTATATACATATGTGTGTATGTGCGTATGTGTGTACATATAAATATACATGTACATACATATATATGTATACACACACATTTTATATATATATATATATATATATATATATATATATATATATATATATATAAACTTTTTGGAGGATGGGAAAGGAAACTGTTTTTCCAAATTATCTGGTAAAATTGAGTGTCAACAAGAAGTCAGAATTTCAACTGAGTTTGGGCAGATGTAGAGTTAGGTATCTTGGGTTTGAAAGGCCCATATTCTCTATCCAATACTATTGTCTCATTAACTTGAATTGGAATTTGGGGTTAGGATCAGTGATACACAAGAAGATAGGTCTGTGGACTACTCAGTCACTTGATTTCTTCTCTTAATCTCATTAAGTTGGCATTCTCAAGGTATTTTCTTGCTCCTTATCTACTCTCAAAAAGAAGGTAAGAAGGAGAAAGAAGTAAATTGTGTAACTGATCCAATTCAAAAGAGAGGCTGCTATTGGGGAAAAGAAGCCTGGGATTGGTTGGGTATTAAAAGGCTCATTTCTGGAATCACAAAAATCTAAATGTTGAAGTGGATGGGACAACATTCAGTGACTTAAGGATTATGAGGTTTCTCAAGTCTCTAACACATACTGTTATACCTAAATCATCATCTCACTCCCTTCTTAACTGAAATTATTTCCTGGGTCCTCTGGCAAAGAAAAGAATATAGTCTTTGAGAATGGCTGGTCAAAACATACATTAAAAAACAATTGATGAACTTGGACCTCTCCGTCATTACCTAGGGAAAACTTCATGTATACATCTATACAGTTATCATTTCTTTATTTAAGAAAAGCAAGATACCCATATGTGTTTTTTTCTGTCATTTAATCACATTTTGACATTTGGCACTAAGTTCATTTTGAGTATTTCTTTCTAAAACATAAGAATCTCAGCAAACATAGAGGAAGATCCATTTACTAGAAATCATGAAGGAATATTAGGCTCAACCATCATTTATAGAAAAGATTGAAGCCCATTACTTTTTTTGTGGGGGGGGGGGTTAGGCAATGGGGTTAAGTGACTTGCCCCAGTCACACAGCTAGTAAGTGTTAAGTGTCTAAGGCTGGATTTGAACTCAGGTCCTCCTCACTCCAGGGCTAGTGCTCTATCCACTGTGCCACCTAGCTGCCCCAAGTCCATTACTTTTTAAGCAACCTTTTCCTATGCCAACTTTTCATGTCAACTCAGAAAATAAAATTGTATTTACTCAAAATTATACTTTCATTTCTAAAATATGGAAGATCTACAATAAAATAGGCCATCAAGAAAACTTAAATAGCACTTTTTGAACTCAGGCAAGAGCCTTATAGAATTATACAGGTATAAATATGTTTTTAATATTGTTTAACATTGGTTTATTTACACATGGAGGAGTTCACTCTGAGACTCATATTTAAGAAATGCTAAGAGAATTGGTGGCCAAAAAGAAACATAGATGTAGTCTTATCTTTAAATAAAGGGGGAAAAAACTGTCTTACAAGTAAATATTAGAATAACATGTCAGAAATTATTGAGATAAACCACATGATAAGAATTCCTTCAGAGTTGCTTCCAATAATTACAGATAACCAGATCTTCAGATACTGGATGTAGCTACCATATACCATATACCAGGTATCCTAGCAAGGAATCCTAAAACAACATTCCCATACCACCCCACTTCTACCCTCACTGTCCAAGTCCCCAGTCCCAAGTCATTAAGAAAAAGGCTCTGGTAAAACAAACTCTCCCAAATACATAGTAAAAAGTATGAATCAGAATTGAAACTTTTATATTCATTATATTCTAGATATTGTATGGTAGACAGACCTACATAAAAAAGTCTTTGTCTTGGGACCCATCACAATGTTTTCCAGTCTCTCTTCCACACTTGAGTAAATAACTGAAATGGTTATTATTTAGAGCAAAGATTTATCAGATCTTGTGCAAGACTGTACTTGGAATCTATATATAAAAGCAAGTAGTTATTTTATTGAAGTACAAAGGATATAATCCTTGTGTAGCAACACAAATATATATATAGTGAGTACAACTGCCTACTTCAGGTAGAGGTGACTCACAAAGAGCAACAGATTTCATCTGCTCTGATAAGCCAACAGTGGAGGGTAGCCCAATTTTACCCTGCAAAAGACCTCTCCTATAAGATGCTTACTTACACAAAACTCACCTACCACGTCTTCTCCCTGATGTTAAGTTACTTAGTCTGCGCTATCTGTGCTCTTTGTTGCCTACCTGTGCCACAGCCTAAATGAACTCTAAGCTTACTATTGAGTTAAATGATATATTCTTGGACTCAAGATGAGAAATATAACTATGGTGGGGCATTTGGAACTTTTTGCCAAAGCACAGACATTTAGTAAGTACTGACAGTTACACTTATGATCATCGTAAGAATTGGAAGAGATGTATAGGTCACTGAACCCAACTGGATACAGTAGCCTGGAATGTCCTTTTTAGCTCTACATCTGTGATCCTTTGAATTACAACTGTTCAGTTGTTTAGTTATATCCAGCTCTTTGTGACCCCATGAACAAAGTCTCCAAGGGATTTTCTTGGCAAAGATGGAGTGATTTTTCATTTCCTTCTCCAGTTTTATGCAGGCAAGTGTGAAGTCACTTATCCAGGGTCACATGACTAGTAAGTGTCTGAGATCAAATTTGAACTCTGGTCTTTCTGACTACAGGCCTAGTGCTCTATCCATTGCACCACCTAGCTGTTCCTATAGCTACCATGTCTCAAACAATAACTTTAGTTATGTAAATGTTTAACATATCTCCAGAATACCTGGTTATCTCTCTAAGTAAAATGTAAAAGGGAGGAAGAGTGTTAAATGTGTGTAGCAGCATTTTTTTAAGTAAGAAGAGGGATATGTTTTTTTTTTCTTTTTGTCCTTTGTTTCCTATGTATTTTATCAATTATTAGTAATGAGGTGAGCTAGTAATGTGGTGAAAGGAAAATAAAATAAAAACTAATTTCATGCTGATATTAATGAAATATCAAAAGAATGATAACAAGACCTGTATTGTGTTAGATAGATCTCATATGGAAGATTTATGGGAGGAAAAAAGAAAAAGATTGTACCCTGGACTAGAGGAGGGAATACCCATATTGATTTGATGATATCCATTGAAATATTTTAGACATTAGTTAAGAGCAAATTACAAGCAGATATGGAAAAATTGGAATATTCAGAGGTTCCTTTAAGGGTTAAGCATTTAATAATGGAAACTGGAAAGCAGAGATGTCCAATCAGTCCATTCTCAGAAGACCCATGTGAATGTTCTTCCTTCACTTTTCTTTCAGGTATTTAGGTTAATACCTTTCTCATCAACAAAATACTTACAGGGACTAAAGGGAAAGGCACAGGACACAAGATATTTGTGAGTGAATTCAATTCTTTATCCTTCCCTTTCATCTTTTGCAAAATGCTACTTCTTATATTACATATTTATCAATAGTAATGAGGATATAAAAATCACAGATGTAAATCTAAGACCCTTGACCAAACAATTTAAAAGGCAAGGATGGTGAATGATCATAAATTATAATTCTAAAGACTTCAGTTTCAAGGAAATTATAAGCTGTTTTTTTTCAATGGATGTTAAGTATTTCTTTCAGGGTTGAATTTTGTTTCAAAATAGTTTACAGGAAGACTTTTTTTTTCAAATAATGAGAAACTATGATGACTTGAGGGCATATTCTGATTAAAACAAAACAAAAACCAAAACATTTAATCATATGGTACGCATTAGGTAGTATTTATTAAAAAAAACAAGCTTGTGTAACACTGCCCTACTATAGAGTTAGTGTCAGTAATGAGGATGGGAATTTCTTAGTTTCTGTTTGAAAAATTAAGTAATAATAGCTAACATTGACAAAGCTCTCAAAGGTTTGTGAAACACATTAGGTATAGAATCTCATTTGATCCTCACAACAAGCCTGGGAGGTATGTGTTATTTTTAGGCCCATTTAGCAAATGAGGTAGAAGTTAAGTGACTTGCCTAGGGCAACAGCTAGTAAGAATCTGAGGTAGGATTCAAATTCAAGTCTTTCTGAATTCAAGTTTTATGTGAGTTGACTCACAATTAAACATTTATGCTTTTTAGAATAACTTTTTCAAGCCATTCATTATCTTATCTACAGGAGGTAACCCAAAGTAGCAGAAGTATTTGGGTTCAAATCCAGTCTCCAATCTTTACTGAGATCCCAGACATCACCACCAACTCAGTTATCATTGTCTTCTCCTATGCTGACACAAAAGTGATTCAGCCCTACTGCCACTAGATATATAGCCTCAGGAGAAGCCATCTTACATCAGAGACCATGGCCCCAAAGCCATGTGGTGCTTTTCCCTTGACACCTAGACTGGAGAGTTAACTTAGGCAAAAATATTCATATATGTATATGTAGCAAATACACACACATATATGGTATGAGTGTGATACACACACATGCATATATACATACACATATGTGGGTATATATTTATATGCATATGTGTATGTATATATGTACATATGTGTATATATAATATATATATACATGTGTGTGTATATATATATATATATATAATATAGTGTGTGTGTGTGTCTGTGTGTGTGTGTGTATGTGATGCTTGCTCCAGGGCAAACCTCCCCAGACCTCCTCCTTCTTTCCTGTCCTGCCTTAGCACATTGAGAAAGAAATTCTAGCTTTTGAATGTTTTAGTAATCTTTGTATTTATATCTCCATGTTGGATTTTTTCTCTTGTTTGAGAACTCCTGTTTTATTTGTGTCTTTAAGAATCTGTTCTTGTATATGACAAGAATGTAAGAAGAGTTTATAGCATCCTTTCACAAGGGAGTGGTTTTTAAATGTCATTTAAAATGTATTTTTATTTGTAACAGATTTATGTATATTTATGTGTAACAGATGAGCATTCTATTATCCAGCTCTAAAACAGGAATAATAATATCTGCACTGCCAATTTCATAGGGTCATTTTAGGAAAGGTGCTTTACAAACCCTGAAATGCTATATATATATATATATATATAAACTTTTATTTCACAAGTTTTTGTCCAATCTTTCTTTTCTCCCTTCTCAATTATACTGAGAAGGTTATCTGATCTGCTTAAAGTCAAAGATGATTCTTTGGTCTATAATAGAAACAAAACCAAAAGTGAAAGGAAATCAAGCTGACCTTAAAGAAAGAAAATAATCAGTTTTGTCTTGTAGATGAAAGCTGTGAGTTGTTGTATAAAATACTTATAAAACTAAACCACACCAATACTTTATCTTCCTTTATTCTCTCTCTCTCTGTCTCTCTCTGTCTCTCTCTGTCTCTGTCTCTGTCTCTCTCTCTCTCTCTGTTTCTCTCTCTCTCTCTCTCTCTTTTCCTTTGAAGAGAGTATGCTATTTTGTCCATATTTGTAACATCTTTCAAAAGAGTCAAGATGTTGCTTATACAATATACAATGGGCTGTGCTAGGCACCAAGGACATGAACATGAAATAAGGAACAATTCCAGTTTTCACCAAAAATGTTATAAATTGATTGGTTCCTTACTTTTTTTTTAATCTAATAAAATTTTCATTTCCAAAATATTTTGGAGCTTTCTTGGAGGGATAACCAGAGATCAGAGAGTCTTACGTGCATATACAAGCACTTGATAAATATTTACAAAATTGGGTTGAATTGAATCAAACTTAAGTAATCTCAAATATTTCCCTAACTCTACATATCCACATACAGAGTTTGAGTAAAACCTGCCTCTTGCCTAGCCAAAGGAAAAAACTTAAAAGTTTATTTTGTAATTAAATGTGTTGTGTAACAATACTCTGTATAATTAAATATAAGCTCAGCATTCTAAATAAATGTGTATACATGCACATATACACATACATATATGAACATAATAAATCCATAAACAAAGATAAATAAGTTTGCCATCCATTAATTATTTTTAAGATGGACACTAAAATATTAGATGCTGAATGATAGCTAAGTTACCTCTAAGCTTTTAAATTAGCTACATAATACTTAACATGATAAAATTACAGTTATGTTTGATAATTTATAAATCATTAACTAAGTAATTATACCTAACATGAAATATAGTGATTAAATACTCATAGATGCCAGTTAATGAGATAATATTGAAAAAGTTGTAATTTTGTCTTCAATATTAATGATAAAATTTGGAGGACTATACCTTAATTATAGAAAAGTAAGTAGCTAAGTTTAGAGAACTGCAGTGGCAAAGTAGATAGACAATGAGCCTAAGAATCAGAAAGAGCTGAATTCAAAACCTGTCAGTCACATACTGACATGTGACTCTGAGCAAGTCATTTAACCTTTAATGTTCCAGACAACTAAGACCTAGACTTTGTAGAACAGCAGCAAATTCACAATGTTTCTCTATGGCAATAAAATCATAAGTCCTACAAAAATAATAAAAACAAAAAAAGGATTTTAATTTGAAGATAACAAAAATAACTTATCTCTTAAACAAATATTTTCATTTCTCTTGAGTATATTTTTGTACCTTTCCTAGCTCCTAGAGACTTAAAAGTTTATTTCTTAAAAACTGGATCAAGAGTACTCATCCACTGTTATCATGATGAGATAAATTAAAGTGTTTCAAGGTTCCTGGGTTTGCTTATACTTAATTACTCAATAGACACTATTAAAAAAAATCAAAAACAAAGGTAGAGTTCTCATATGTGCTATCTACAATTACTCTAACCAATTCTAAATGTTTATCACATAGGTGACATCAGTGAGAATGAAACATTTCTGATTTACTTACACATGTATTCTAATGTTCCAAATGTCCAATAATTGGATTTGAAGTCACCAGAGTTTCTATGGAAACCTAGAATAATTTTGTATTTCACTTTGCTTTTGCAGTTAAAATAATCTCCATACTTAACTCACTGGTTAAGTTTCTAATTTATATTCAAGAGCTTTCAATATTTTTCCTAACAGCTGGGAGTCTGGCATTTTAGATATAGTTATATTTTAATGTGTATGTATATACATGTTATATAGATATAAATACAGATAAATATTACTATAAACAATAAGGTGGCAAAGTGATTAGAATTCCTGGCCTGGAGTTAGGAAGACTTAAGTTCAAATCCAGCTTCAGACACATACTTCCTTTGCGATCCTGTGCAAACCACTTAACTCTATTTGCCTCAGTTTCCTCATCTGTCAAATAAGCTAAAGAAGGAAAGGGCAAACCACTCCAGCATCTTTGCCAAGAGAACCCCAATGGGGTCACAAAGAGTCAGATGAGATTGAAATGACTGAACAATAGCAGCAACAATATTTTATATAATATATATTCTGTATATAATCAGACTACCACCATGATCTATAATGAGCAAACTAATGAAACTGATTCCACAATGACACATTAAAATCAGTCTCAGAACTTTATAGTTAAGTAACATCTTTATGTATACATATGTGTGGGTTCATATAACAAGACATAGGAAGCTAGGTGGTACCCGTAGATAGAGGGTTGGTAGTCCTGAGTTCAAATCCAGACTCAGACCCTTGTTAGTTGTGTGACATTGAGCAAGTCACTTGATCTCTGTCTGCCTCAGTTTCATTATCCATAAAATGTGTCTACCAATAACACCTACTTCCAAGGGTAGTTGTGAAGATAAAGCACTTTGTAAACCTTTAAGTGCTGTATAAATTCAAGTTATTATTATTATTATTATTTTGAAAAAATATTCTTCCAAGATTAAAAAATCAAAGGATCTTTTCCAGGCAGCTCATCATATTAGGGATTACTGGCAATGAGCAAAGCACAACAAGCAAAAAAAAAAATTTACCAGTGAACATGTTTGCTCTATCAGTTGTTCTGACTGATTACCGGGCTTCTAAGCCTTCTCAGACATACTGAGCAGGAAGTGATCTCTCAAGGTGCAGATGAGGATGTATACAACCTTTACCAACCTTAATTTGTGATCCCATTACAGTTCACATCCCTGTGTGGAAATGCATGCCTGGATTTCAGATCCATCAGGGGAACCCTCAGAGGACAAGGAAAACACACTATTCAATCTCATAAATGTTTATTAAGCACCTACTATGTGCCACAGCCTGTACTAAGTTCTTGGGATACAAGTAAGAAAAAGAAAGCACCTGCCCTCAATAAGCTTACAATCTAATGGGGAGGAGACAACACACAAAAGAAGACTGGAAAACAGTTGGGGGCAGAGGAGACACTAAGGGGCATCTTGTCCCCTGGAGTGAAAACCAGTTAGAGCTGCAGATGCAAAGTGGAGTGAGTTAGCTGTCCCATGTCTGCCCTTTATAAAGAAAGACTTTGGGAGGAGTTGCCTACTTAACCTTGTTGCCCTCCAATCAGAGGGGAGAGGAGGCTGAGGAAGGTAGTATTCAAGCTTAAATTAGCAGCATGGTGATGAGATTAGTAGTGAGGATCTTATCCTGAGAGAAGCATCTTGTTCCATGGAGACAAAATCAGGCAAAGCTGCAGATACAAAACCTTCTCTAGTAGGCAAAAGGCAAAGGTAGACATAGATACCTATGTGACTCCTCATGTGACTCCATTGTAACAAGATTCCATATACAGTTAGCCCTTCCACATGGTGACTTTCCCCATTGTGGTTTTGATATATTGTGGGTCTGCATAAGAAATTAAATGGGAATTTTGGGAGAGATTTGTGGAAGCCACAGACAACATGTGAGGGCCAGCAGACAACACAGAAAAAGTCTAGAAACTCAGAGATTCATAAAAATATGTATAATATTGCATACTATTGACACAGTTTATCTTTTAATACCATAATAAATCAAATTTCTTCTCTGGTGTGAAGGGAGGGCCAAAAATTTTTACGTGGATTTTTTCAGATCTTGGGGGTGCTGAACATGTAATTCTCATATTATGGAAAAAAATAACTGTATCTTCTTTTCTTTATCTCCATGTAATAAATAGCAATGCAAATAAAATTTTATGCAATTTAACAAACAGGAAAAGTAGAAACCCTACATTTTCCTGCTTATGTGTTTCAGCTGAAGGCAACTGTAGTGTAATAGATAGAGACCCATAAATACCCTTGGCCATAGATATTCTCACCCCCTTTCACCATTTTTAACCCTGCTGTGCTAAAGAGAATATTTGATCAGTTCCTGATATAGAAATCTCTTTAAAGATACTCTAGTAACAGGTTGGATAAACAAGAATCAGAAACAATCAAACATTAAAATCTAGTATTCAATATTACTGTAATTACTTAGGGAAGAACTTTCTGTTTGAAAAGAACTGCTGTGAGAACGAGAAATTGATTCAACAGAAATTAGGTTTACGCCTACATCTTACACCAGACACAAACAAAAATCACTTGAAAATTCGGGCACAAAACAGACATATAATCTGAATGACATTCACTAAAATATTGGAAGACAGGGAGTTCTGAGATCAGAAAACTTTCATTAAACATAAGGCTACAAAGAAACTTTTTTAACCAAATAAGGGATTTCGGATATCACAAAAGATAAAACAGATAGTTTTGATTTTGTTATATTGAAAATCTTCAGCAGAAACAAATTAAATGTATCCGGGATAGAATAAGAAAATGTCCATTGGGGGAAAAGTGAATAAAATTATTTTGATGAGGTTTTGATATCTAAGACATATGGTGAAATAACATAAAATATATGACAAAGAGTAATGCTTGATGGATTTTATCAGTGGATAGCAACAAATAGTTTTCAAAATAATTAAAAAATATTAACAATCATATGAAAGTTTGCTCTAAATCACTCATGAGATAAATGCAAATCAATGTAATCTTGAGGTTTCAACTTCCAAAAAAGAAAATGGCAAAGATGACTAAAGATGAGAACAGTTAATGTTGGAAGGGTTATGGCAAGCTAGTTACAGTAGTCTATTGTTGGTGGTTATAAATAAGTACAACTATTTTGGTAATCAATTTGGAATTATGCAAATAAGTTCACTAAAAGGCCCATAGCCTTTAATCAGAGATCTCAATGTCAGGCATAGCCAAAAGAGATAAAAAAATTAAAGATAAAACTCCTATATAAAGCAAAATATCCATAGATAAGAAAAAGTGGGGGAAGGGATGGAACATTGAATTCTATCAGTTGGGAAATGGCTAGAAACAAATTGTGATACATGAATGTAATGGAAAATTAATAGAACCATGGAAGTATATATGTGAACTGATGTCTAATAGCATAAACATAACCAGGTAAATACATATAATTACAACAATAATAATGATAAATATAACTAACCACTATAATTATGATGACCAAGTTTAGTGCTAAAGAAGAGTTAAGAATGCAACTCCCTTCCTTTATTTAAGAAGTAAATGACTTTGGGTATGAAATATTACATATGCTGATAGGTCAATATGTTTTTTTTTCTTTTTTTCTTATTTTTTTTTGCTGGTTAGGGGAGAAAATAGGAGGTATAATTGGGAACAAATGTAATCCAAAGAAAATGAATAGAAATAAACTAAAAAAAAAAAAGATTCTGTGGCTTGGAAGTATGTTTGGAAGAGTTACTGTGGGGCTTAATTGTACATTCCAACTCCCACATTAGGAATAGAAGTTCTTATACTTGTAGAGGGAATAACATTACCCCTCACAATCACTTTCTTTTTTCACTTTTCATCCCACTCAATGAACCCTAAATCACCCCCAATTATTTCACATTAGAATGCAGAGAAATATGTAAAGTATGAAAATAAAAGCCAAGTTTGGTCACTCATGTTCCAGAAAGCAACATTTCAGATGGTGTAATGTGAGATGGAAAAGAGACAAAAAAAAATCACACTGATATCCATAAAAATATAATGGGATATTTAATTCCATGATTATGTACCAATATATTATGAGAAATAGAAAGTTTCAAAGATCATAATCAGAACAAATATTGTTTTCCCAACCTGGACAATCATATTATAAAGCTTAAATTCTAGATTCATTTGGTATTATTTCCTCCACTTCAATCCCATCCCAAACATAGATCAAACATATTATTCATTGATCCTGAGCAATGAAAGCCAGGTACTGAGTGGATAATTACATCAAAATAATCACTGCAATTCATTAAAGGGAATTCAGTGTGCATTTTCAGTCACTATTTCTCATGTCACTCAAGTTGTTCTATGTAGAGGGGTAACTCTGGTCTTAAACATTTGCTTCCACTTGGCTGACTAAGCAACTGCTATATGAGCATCATGAAATGAAGAGATAATCCAGTATATCCAGCCCAAGGATCCATCAACTCCTATGTCTACTAAGTATTAGAACTGTGTCATAGAAATATCATGTCCTGGACAGAGAAGGCTAACAAGTAATTGCAAATATACTGTGTGCTAGTGAGGTCAGGATGATGTTCTTTAGTAGTGGGTAGATTTAGCAAAAATGTTTTTGTTGTTAAGTTGTTCAGTCATGTCTGACTCTTCATGACCCATGGACCATAGTACACCAGGCCCTTCTATCCTCCACTATCTCTCAAAGTGTGTCCAAAGCAAAAATGTAGAACTGTCCTATATTCAATCCAGTTGCAACTCTTTAGCTTACCAACTTAAAATTATTCTCTTTCCAAAGCCTCTTTTTTGAATTATCATATAATAAGTAGACACTAATGTACTGCTTGCAGTAGCTCAAAAGAAATGTGAGATACGTAAATTTAGAGACATATCTACTTCTGATGTTCATATGGACTATTTGTGCCTGACCTATGGTAGAATCTTCTGAACTTGTATAGGTTATTAGCCACAGTCAGACATACTGTGCTTTGACCTCAATATAGTGATGTCATTTTGGTCCTCTTCAACCATGCAGTACAACAACCAATAAATGTGCCACTGCTGAGATGATCGGTATAAGAAGCAATTTTGGAAGCATGAGTATCAAAAATGTGGTTTCTGTACCTATTATTGTTGATAATTCTCTTGATAAATGCCAAACTATTTTTCTTTGAGACCCACAATCAGTAATAATTTCTGTGAGAAATAATTAAGTAATTATTTGTGATTGAACATTGTAAGCAAAAACAATGCCCAAAACAAATATAATGATAGCTATAAGTCTATCATGGACAAATGCACAAAAATCTACCGTCTTTGCATTAGAAGAAACAATCTGGAAGTGTTGTCAAATGACATGAATTAGTTAAGCTTCCCAATTATAAACACATAGTTAATTTTATATAATAGTTTGCTCATTAAGGGATTTTGATATTGATTCAAAAGGTATTAAAATAGCTCCATCATTTGATATTTAAATGAATATTATTTAAATATTAATATATTCCTTCTGGCTATTAAGTCATATGGAGATTTAAAAACATTCTCCCTAGCCATACACTTGGAATTCAGACAAAGAATAAAAGCCAAAAAACCTATGTAACAGCAGTCCTTTGGCATATATATATATTTATTTTTTTTGAAATTTAAGAAATTTTTCTAACTTGAATCCTATTGATGTAGATTAATTCCTTTCTAGTCCCTCTCCTCCTATTACCTCACATTCCACTTCATTCTTGAGAATTTCTTCTCTATTGTTTAATAAATATTTTTTTTCATCATAAATCTCTTCCTCTCTTGAGCCTTCTAAAGTTCATAGGACCTTGGATTTCTTATGAAGATAATCCGTGCTTTGTGAATCTTTTCAGGGGCAACCGGTTGTTCCTTCTTGAATGCTTCATTCTTCACTCATGCTCATTTTTTAATATATGGTCTTATATTCCTCAACATTCAATCCACTTACCCTCTTCATATTGCCAATCTTAACCTTATGTTCTCTACTGCTATTTCTGAACTCTTGTAATCGGTAAGTTACTACTACTCTATAATCTTTTAAGAAATTGTGAAAACCAGTTGAACATAAATTCATGTTTTCTAAGCTCAAGTGAGCCCTTGCTCCTATAAGTCAATACTTTCATCCATTTATGAATAACCCTATTATATTCCACATGGGAGTTATTTTAAACCATCTGCTTTCTGTTCATGTTTCCAACGCCACCTTCTACCCATTCTATCACTAGATGACTTTGTCTTCTACTTTACTGTGAAAATGGAGGTTATCCATCATTAGCTTCTTCATCTCACCTACCCAATATATGAAAACAGCTCTACCTCTACATCCATTTTCCTATCCTTTTTCAAAGTCCAGTGGATGAAGAATCCTCCTTCTTGCCAAGGCTAACCCCCATAGATTTTCCATGGATTTCGATCTCCTCCAGTTTTCTCTGGAAGCTTGCCTCATTTCCATAGCTGCAGTATCAACCTTTCTTTTTCTACAGGCTTTTGATTTTCAGGCTGCAAACTTGCTTCATCCCTAAAAACTCTCACTTGACTCTGCCATTTCATCAAGCTATCATCAAATTACTTTGTCCCTTTCAATATTCAACTCTGAGAAAGGATAGTAGTCTACCTTCCCTGTGTCTACATCCTTAGCATCTATTCTTTAGTCCCCTTTTATCCCCTGAAACTTCTCCTTCTAGAGTTACGAAATATGTTAAGTGTTAAGTTGATATTCTTTTCTAATCTTCATATGTATGTGTGTGCAGCTTTTAACAAGTGTTCCCACATATTATTCAGCAATATTATATCTTCCTTTTGCAGCTTTGCTTTTCTTAGTTCTTTTACTACCTGTTTGGCCATTGATTCTTAATCTCTTTTGCTAAATCATCCTTCATTTCCTAGTCTCTAATTCTCAGTATCCTTCAAATCCATCCAAGGAATTCTATTTTCTTTCTATACTTTCTTTGTAGGTGATTTCACCATCTTCTATAGATTTAGTCACCACTTTTATGCTGATAACTCCCAAATTTACACATCCACATCTCTGAGTTCCAGTCGCACATCTACAGCTGCCTACTGAACCTCTCTACCTGGAAGCGTCTCAAAACCAACATTGCTGAAATTGAATTCATCATCTTGCCTCCTAAACCATCCTTTATTCCAAACTTTCCTATTTTTATGGAGGGTACCATTGTCTCTTAGTAGCTTAGATTCAATTCATGAATGTGTGTGTGTTTGTATGTGTGTGTGTGTGTGTGTGTGTGTGTGTGTGTATTTTTCTTTTCCCCAAGGCTCATATACAATCAGTGGTCAAGCACTAGAATCAGACATGCCATCATCATGACAACTCTCACTCCTTCATCACCTCACCACTTACATGCCTATCACCCTATTTCCAGTCATCTTCACCTCTAATTTACAGATGTATACCCTCCCCAGTGATCTTTCTACTTACTTTTTTCTCTTTCTTCTGTCCCTTTATACATAACTACTAAAAGAGTATGTCTATGTCATAGGTCTCATTCTATCACTTTCCAGTTCAGAAATCTTCCCCCAAAATCCTCTAGGATGAAATTCAAATTGTTTAGAATGGCTAGTGGTTACAAACTTCTACAATATGCTCTCAACTTATTTTATAGGCTTATTTCACACTACTTTACTACTACTCTCTAGGTTCTAGTTAAACTGAATTAATTGATGTTTTCTGGTCTCACCTTCATGCATTCACTCTATGCCTGAAAAATGAACACTCTTCATCATCACCTTTAGGAACCTTTATTTTCCTTGCAGGCTTAACTCAATGGTCATGTTAACTTTTTTGTGTATCTTTCTCTGATCTCAGCTGAATGTGTTCTTATATTCTTTAAAAATCCCTATTACATTTTTACCTGGCTCTTTCCTTTCTTCATCATTGTATACTATATGCACATATTTTACATATAATCTCCAAGGAAGATATAAGCTTATTGAAGGCAGGAACTGTAAGTAACAAACTTAACAGAGTATTTAAGTAAAATTAAATAATCAGTTATAAGTCTTAATCCTATGCATCAAATAATTCTTCTTTAGAATCCTGGTGATTAATAACCAAAAAACCCAATCTAAACTAACTTAATTAAATTGCATATCATACATAGTATGGAAGGTAGAGAGGAGGATTTTCAGGAAAGAATGTCTGGATTAAAGTCAGGCCTATGACATCAAATGATTGACACTAGGCAAATCCTTACAAGCCACTCTCTAAGACTAAATCACAGGGCTCTTTCTGATGTGCTTCACCAGTGGGCACTTCCTCATGGGATATCCCCTTTACCAGGGTGGGGAACCTGCTCCCTCAAGGCCACATGTGGCCCTCTAGATCTTCAAGTGCCACCTTTCAAACAAATCCAAACTTCAGAGAACAAAAATTTGTTCTCTGAAGCTTGGATTCATTCTGTGAAGTTTGGATTCAGTCAAAGGACAACACTTGAGGACCTAAAGGTTCACATGTGTGCTGCAGCCACAGGTTCCCCACCCCTGCCCCTACACTAATTAAATTTCAGATCCAGTCCAACTGTATCAGTCATCATGCTAGACACTGGGAACACAGACTCTAAAAACCAGAGTCTCTTTCTTCCAGAAACTTACAGTTTAGATACAGGAAAGGCATGTACACAAAGTACCATCATACAAATTAGCATGACAAAAAAGTCATAGGAAAATGAAAGGTGTTTAAGACATTGTAGAGGAAGTGATCTAATACATGTTTTTATCTGTCACCCAAAATCCCGAAATGGTGTTTTGTAAGCACCATTAAAATCTGATATGTACAAAATGGTACAGACCATTATGCACCACAATAATAAATCTCTCATGTGTCAGAAAGGATTCTGGAGTACAGAGAAAATAACAGCTGCATATTTGCTGCATAGCAACTGCAGTATATTTGCTCAAACAATGCAAGGTGACTAATCATAAATCAATGCATCATGAGTTTTATACTTTAATAGAATATAATATTCTAATCCAATTTAAGCAAGATTTACACATATAAATGCACACATGCACATGTAAGTATGTGTGTATATGTACACATGTAAATACATATATACATATATGTGTGTGTGTGTATATGTGTATATATATATATATATATATATAGTACCGATACAGGTATATGCATATATACATATGTAATAGCCTACAGAAGTCATTTATTCAGAAACAAAACCCATCAAATTATTTTGCAAAAAAAGATACAATATATGCTGCCTGCTGATTCAAAAATAAGTGAAAAAACTATTAGGGGTGGAAAAGAAGGCACAGCAAATAGAATAAAATAAGACAGTTAAGATAGGACAAAGGTTGCCTAAAACAGATCAGCTGTTAAAATTAAATGGGTGTTATTGATTTTTTTTTCTTCACAGGGGTACATTTAAAATAGTATAGTTGATACAATTTATGCATTGCCAGCTCTTACACATAGTAAACAAACCCCAAATGATTAAAAATGTATATATATAATATATATGTATGTGTGTGTATATATATATATATATATATAGTCAAACAAGGAGAAATAGATTTAAATGTACTATTTTCCTGACTTAGAACATTTAATAGGCATCACGCATATTCATAGTAATATGCCTATTCTAATTCTAGATTCCACTAAAAGGACATAATTTGCACAGGAAAAAAAAGTCTTTAATTACATTTTCAACATTCACCATCTATTGATTTTCTCATTTTATTTCCTATTTCCAATGCACTTAAGCAACAATTCACTCTGTTCTGTAACTATTTTAGTTTGTAATTGGTATGCATTGTATTGTATTGTAGTTAGTACTGTAGTTTGTAAACTAAAGTAGGCATTCAGCTTAGCATAGAGAACATTAGTATTTTGAGAGAGGATTATTTTCTACCATTATGTTCTAAGGAAACATTTATGTTCTTATACAGTAATAAACTATGCATGACAGAGTAAACTCAAATAAACATCTCAGTACTATTTTTTTTGTGGGTGGTAGGTAGCTGGGAATTAGCAAAGGGGCAAGAGTCAGTCAGATGCTTAAGTATCTAGGAAATAAGTGAACATGGGTTGAAATACTTGAAAAAATGAATTTCCTAAAGGCAATGGACATTTATAGCTGCTAACTGTTGCTAATATCCCAGTAGGCTAGTACATTATTTCCTTTGTGGAGGAAGAGAATCAAGTTATTATGTAATACAAATTACACATAGAAACATTACACAAGTCACATATCTTCAGAGTGCAATAATTTGTATGTATTTAACTTAATCACATATAGGTGTATAAGAAGAAACACCACTCATGCAAAACCAAAAAAAAAAAAATTATATATTCCAATGTAGATAGTGGAAAATACAAATAAGAAGCATAGCTTTTCAAGCTGATCAACTTGATTCTGAATGGGTACAATGGACTTGGGAATTCACCCAATTTAAGGTCCCAATCCTGCCAATAACACATTGTATTAGCTTGGGCAAGTCTCTTTCTCCTCTCATCCTTTGTTTTTTTAACTGTAATATGAAAGGGTAGAAGATGACTTCTAAAATCCTTTCTAAATTTGAGCATCTTTGAACTTATAATCACATTACAGAATTTAACACATGACAACAAAGGAAATCGCATCTAGGCTAACATACTAGAAGAGATAAACATGAGGCATGAAACTGAAATCAAGCTATTTGTAGAATTGGGCAAATAAATTCAACAAGAGAATGCAATCATCTTTAGTCTATTTTACCTTGAAGACATTATTCCAAGGCCTTGACTTGAAAAGGAGGATGAAAATGGATGGTAAATTCCTTGCTCATTTGCTTTTTTTGTGGATGAGTTTGTTCTGTCTATAAGTGATGCTCCAGAGTCCCAAGAAAAGCTACCATGATTGCAGAAGCTATCTACCCCAATTTACTTAAAAACAAAATGTTAACTGAAAAAATGGGGGTGTGTGAAATAAACAGTGAGCCAAAGCATAGTGCACATAGATAGTTTTGCTATCAATGAGATAATTGGTAGTTTATCTTGGTTGTCATTGCTGCTGTTTGTCTTTCATTGTTAAAGAGGTACTAACTTTGGCATGATAACATCAAAGTTATACCAATGGGGTTCTCATATTTTTTAGTCATGGGAAGGTTGACAATAGCAGGTTGAATGGAACCTTTCTCCTTCTCTAACCCAAGCCTCCCTTGCCCAGTTTGCACCAGCTGTTGGACTAGCCTGCATGCTAACTAGATATTAACATCTTCAATTCTACTTGAGAAATAGCTCAAAGCCTAGTTCCACTACTAATCTCAATGCTACTACTCACTTCCTACAAGACATTGGTCAGATAATATCTGCCATGTCATTACTCCCCAAAGTCCAATGCTCCTTATCATCTACCCTGCTGGTTTGCTCTCAGATCTACTGACCTTTCCATCTGCCTTAAAGTAAACACCTCTGTGTGCACTGTCACTTTTAATTAGAATGTGAGCTTGAGGCCAGCACTTTTTTTAATAATTATATTCCCCAGATTTAACCTTGTCTTTGACAAATAGTATGCATGTCTTAAGGCAGCTAATTTGCTCAGTGGATAGAGCACTGAGCATGGAGTCAGGATAGGCCTAAGTTTAAATCTGTCCTTAGACATACAAGCTGGGTGACCCTAGGCAAGTCATTTAACCTGTTTGCCTTAATCCATTGGAGAAGGAAATAGCAAACAACTCCTACTCCATGGACAATATAGCCAATGGCATCAAGAAGATTCAAACATGACTGAATGAACAACAACAAGCACTTCATAAATGCTATTCCATTCTATCTATGGAGACTGAACCAATGAATGCAAAATGGTGTAGATTAATTTTAGTCACAAAAGGATTACACTAATCAATGGTGTTGTGCCCATGAAGATGAGGGCAGAGATGTTATAAGCAACAGAGCTCTGTCTAAGAAGATCTTGGCATTGTGTTGCTGGTCCATAACAATGAGCAAAAAGTGGAGGCTTATAGCCACTTGGCAAGCACTGGAAAATATAATTTAAAGTGTTACAAATTTCATGATCCCAGAACATGTTAAAAACTCTCCAGAAATTTAGAGGTGGCAGATCTACTAGAAACAGTTTATCTTTCAAGGAGGCTCTTGGAAAACCCTTCAGCTAGTTCAATGCATAATAGATGAACAAGATAATAGCTTATATGCAGATCTTATTTAACCAACTGACTTAGAAGTCAAAAACCCAGTGGAACCACCAAATGGTCATGTGGCTTGAATAGAAATGGGAAAAGTAAGTAAACATTTTTCAATTATTGTTTTCAATTATGGTGATCATTTATATTTTTATCCAAACTCATGGATGAATTCCAGATCATGCTTATGCCAATATAAATACTGTATTATGGATATAAAATACCAACGGTTATCATGGTTGCTAATTTCCTACCTGATTAACATCATTTTAAATATTTACAACTGATGAAATGAAAAAAAACTGGGCAAAAATGTTTAAAAATACTGTGAAGCAAAAATAAAGGATCTTAGAATTGACTCTTTACTTATTATTAGAGCATAGTATTTTTTAATGTTCATCCTCTCCCATTGCATAAAAAAGAAATTAAAATTATTGATGAATGTAAAGATATTTATAGTTTTCTCTAAGGGGAGATACATTATTCTAGGGTTAAAATAATTATTGCCCTTTTATTATTAAATCTTTAATTCATCCTTTATTTTCTGCTATGCTTATCTTTATTGAAACTTGGAGTGATAATTTACCTTTTGGTAAAAAGTTACCCACATAGAGTAAGTATGACCATTTTACATGAAAACAATTAGAATTGATCATTTCCTATTGACCTCTTATTAGAGGTTTCTAGTTAACAATTTCTGCAAAAAAAATGAGGGAAATTGTAACATAAGAATATAGAGTGTTATGTGAAATAATTAGACACCACAGTAGATGATTCATGTCGAACACTAAAAGACGTTCACTCTCTTCAATTCCATTTAGTTATCTGTCAGACCGAATGAAGCTATACAGATAGTACTTTATACAATTGCCTTTGTGTCTAAAAAACAGGAACTAGGTCAGAAAAAGTCTTGCTCACTAGAAGCAGAAAGAAATAGATGGAAGTTATTTTCTTCTTCCATGACACTCATAAATAGCTATAATCTTTCTCTGTGCAAGTGGCTATCCTATGAATTCACTGATTCCTTCATTCAAGGCAGCTAAGTGGTGTCATGTTCAGAGTGTTGCTTTTGGAGTCAGGACATGAAGTCAGGAAGACCTCAGTTGAAATTTTGTCTCAATCACTAACAAGTTGTGGGGTCCTTGGCAAGTCACCTAATCTTTCTCAAAACACAATTTTCTCATCTGTAAAATGAGGACAATAAAAGCATCTAAATCACAGGCTGTTATGAGAGGCAAGAGAGATAATAAATTTAAAGTATTTTGCAAACCTTCAGCTCTATAGACATCCTTGCTAATATTAGTAAGAAGCATTTCCTAAGTGTCTACTATATCTACAAGCAAATATACAGAAAACGGGAATAATGTGAGAAAGATGTGCAGAAAGTAAGTGACTAGAATGGGAAAGCTAGAACATACCACTCCCCTCTCCCCTGAACATTATGCCTGGCTTTCCTCCATGGAATGTTCTCCCTCCTCATCTTTGTCTTCTAGTTTCCCTGGCTTTCTTCGAGTTTCAGCTAAAGTCCATTCTTTACAAGAATCTTTCCCAGTCCTCAATTGTAACCTACCTTCTGACATTACCTTGAATTTTATTCTGCGTGTATTTTGTTGCATATCATTGTTCACATGTTATGGCCCCCATTAGAATGTGAGCTCTTTGAGAGTTGAGATTTTGTTGTTGTTTGTTTTGTTTTGCCTTTCCTTGTATCCACAGTCCTTAGTCCAGAATCTGAGATAGAATGGATGCATAATAAATGCTAGTTGACTTGAGTGTACTCATAATTGAACTCTGGAATAATAATGTAAATTTGAATATCCAAATGTCATTTGTTCATATATGATGATTTTTAAACATTATATTGAAATATATTCTATAATTTCAGTTAGTCAACAAGCATTTATTAAGTGGTTACTATGTGAAAGTCACTAGGTGAAGGAGAGATGCTTACTATATGCCAGATATTGTGCTAAATACCTTTTATAAATAACTTGTTTGATATTCGCCACTTGGAAAGGTAGGTGCTATTTTCTCCATTTTACAATTAAGGAAACAAGTTAGGTCTGAGGTGGGGAACCTGTGTTCTCGAGGCCACATGTGGCCCTCTAGGTCCTCAGCTGCAGCCTTTTGACTGAATCCAAACTTCACAGAATAAATCCCTTTAATAAAAATATTTGCTCTGTAAAACTTGGACTTAGTCAAAAGGACCTAGAGGGCCACATGTGGCCTTAAGGCTGCAGGTTCCCCAACCTTGCATTAAGTGCATTGTCTAGGAACACTCAATTAGTAAGCGTCTAAGGATGGATGTGTACTCCCATCTTCCTCACTTCAGGCCCAGAGCTCTATCTACACCCTACCCTCTGCCTACACAGGGTTAAAGGATTAGGATTTGAATAAAGGAAAAAAAAACAGTACCTGGCCTCAAAGAGTTGACATTCTCTCATGGGAAGCAACATGTGAAATAATTTGGTATATATAAGCTATATACAAAGTAGATGGAAAAAATATAGGGAGAGAGAGAATAACAAGGAAGACAGTAGCAACTCCAGGAACTGGGAAGGACCTCTTGAAGATGAGTCTTGAAGCCAGAAAAACAGAAGTGGGGGGGGGGGGATAAAGAGGAAGTCATCCTAGGCATCATGGGCATAGAGAAATAGTGTGCCAACTAAGGGACAACAAGTAGGTGAGTATATCAGGAGTGTATGCAGGAAAATAAGAAGGCATAGGTGGTTTTTGTTTGCTTGTTTATTTGTTTTGGTAGCAATCAGGGTTAAGTGACTTGTCCAGGGTCACATAGTTAGTAAGTGTTTGAGGCTGAATTTGAACTCAGGCCCTCCTAACTGGTTGTGAAGATTTTTAAGCAAAATAAATATTACATTTAAGTATATTTTCCTTTGCCTATTAACATCCATGACAATTTCAAAAATATGCACCCATGAAATAAACAAACAAAAATTAAAATTGCTATAGATTACTTCAGAAGATTGGTAATCTCATTTATGAGGACCATCTTTAACATTCTTAACCCTATCTTTCTGTTAAGTCTTTACAGAGAATTTACACAGAGTGCAGGAGGATTTGCACTGGCTTTTTAAATATTCTATGGGTACCACAGCTATTACTAGCAAAAAGCATTCACTAAATGTCTACAGTATTTACAACCACATATATAGAAAATGGGAGCAATGCAGGATGAGAGCTCAGAGAATAAGTATGGCTAGAAGATGAAAGATATAGCACACACCACTCCCTCTTCTGACACTGACTATTACTGTAATATTTATTGTAGTAACATTCATTACCAGAACATCTCCTTTTCTAGTCATACACATTATAGAATATGTGTACTCCATCAGCTTGTGTTTAAGTTTTCAATGGTAATACATGGCAATCTATCTACCTCCACCATACATCTTTTCATTGCCCTTTTGGTCTCTCATAATTTTAATTCTGACATGAAACAGAAATCCCACTTAAGCCTCATTTTCAGAAGGAATCTGTATAAAATCTATGTAATCTCTGTTTAAACTTCCAACAGAGTCCCTGCAATTTATTCAAATGAGTAAAGAATTTGCATGACCTTTGTCCATGTATTATGCATCAAAATTCACTATACAGGTAGTTTTTATATCATTGCCAGTCATCATGCCATGCAACAAATGCTAAAGTAGATGTTACTTAGTGGTAGCATTAAATGGTAAGTAATAGCACTTGCCAGGACTCCAGACATATTGTAACATACATTGGGAATCCCAACTGATGATATGGCTATTCCACATCCATCATGCATCAAGTTCTCAGTGCAGAATTTAAAGGTGTTACTAAGTTTTCATGGCAGGAGGTGAGCAAGGGATCAAGAAAACCATGTCTCTAGAGGACCAGTTTTGATACATCTTAACAAGTTGTACAGGTTGTAATCTGTAGGGTTATGGGAAGTGGACTAGAGATTGGCATGACTCAATTGGTAGACACTAATTTCTAGAAGGAGGGCCATGAAGGCCATGAGATGAATATTTTCAGCCTAAAACCTATCATATCCTTCTTACCAAGGCATGAAGAGGTTGTGAGCAGTGGTCAATGGAGAGATTACCCTTCAAACCTTTTTGGCTTTTTAAACACTTTATCATATTGTTATTGATGTTATTGTTTTTATATTATATTTATTTGCTAATATATTCTTTTTCCTTCCCCTACCTATGAGCCATCCGTCAAACCAAAGATTTAAAAAAAGAAAGAAGAAAACTATGTCAGCAAAGTTAAAGGACACATTGTCACACAGCAATACTTCACTGAATCATAGGTCCTTGAAATATTATATTGAACACTTGGAAAATGAGTGAAATGGGGTAGCCATGTTTTTGTTCTGAATTGTTATGACATTCTTTTTGGATGCTTGATATAAAAGCAAGTAAATAATCAATCAGTTGACAAATTTTGTATCTTTTTCTCCACATGCTTCACATACCCCTTTCTCTCAAATAAGAAAAGCTTAGTTTAAGCCTCTATCACTTCTTTCTTGGACAACTTGGAACAATTTCATCATTTTCCACTCTAATACACAGTTTACATAGCTGGGGAAGCAATTATCCTTAGCTTAGGTCTGAGCATGTCATCTTCCCTACCCAACCTCAAACCCTACAAGGATAGTTCTCTATTAAATCTAAGATAAAATACAATTTCTTAAGTTTGACTCCTATATTTCCAAACTTGATGCATATTGTTTGTGTTTATATTCACTACAATCTTGTCATTTTGGCCCACTTGCTGTTCCTCAGTGATGACAATCTAGCTCCCATATCTTTGCCTGTGTCCTATGCCTGGAATATTCAACTTCCTCACTTTTACTTTTTAGAATTCCCAAATTCCATCAACACTCAGTTCAAAGGTTGTTTCCTGCAGTAGGCCCTTTCTGTTCCTTTAAGCTCCTTTAAGGTTCTCTTCCATCTACTCTTAATGTACCTTATCCATACCTATTTCTGTATGTGTTCTTCTTGTTAGAATGTAACTCTTTTAGGCAAGGACTATTTCCCTCCATTGTCTCTTCAGTGCTTACTCAGTGTCTGGCATCTGACTTTTTGTGACCCCATTTTGAGGGTTTTCTTGGCAAAGATACTGGAGTGGTTTGCCATTTACTTCATCAGATCTTTTGATAGATGAGGAAACTGAGGCAAACCGAGGCAAAAAAAAAGACTTGCCCAGGGCAAGAATAGGTTGGTAAGGAGATAGGAATGGAATAGGTTGGTTTTATTTTGTTTTGGAGGCAATCAGGGTGAAGAGACTTGCCCAGGAGCACACATCTAGTAAATATCTGAGCCAAATTTAAACTCAGGTCTTCTTGACTTCAGGTCAAGCACTCTATCCACTGTGCCTCCTAACTGCTACATGCATTATGTTTACATATAAACATATAATTCCACATATTATATTTGTAAAATTTGTCTGTATATATGTATATGTAATACCTGTAGTACAGGAAATTAGAAACTTCAATACTCTTCTAACACTCTACTTTTTAAAATTCACATAATTATTCTCTTTTCTATCTGGAATATGATAATGTCTGATAATGGAAAAATAAATGCAGAAGTTTGGGGCATATGTTGGTATATTGATACTGACTTCACAATTTCCAAGAGATTTTCTGGGGAGACTTTATATTTCATGGTTATACTTATATCTCTGGTGCTGGAGTTTTTTTTATTTTCAGGTTAAAACATGCTGTATTAGTATATTATTTTCATAGATCATAAATGGGAACAGAATGAAAGAGCAGCTGAAATCAAGTATTATATTTTCAGAGAGTGCTAAATGACATGCTGGTAGAGCTCTATCAATCAATCCTTTGACATGACAATATTAAATAATTGAGCATGTTGTTCATTTGGGGATTAACATATTTCTCTCAAAAATCAGTTTTTCAAACATGATGAATAATGGGCAATTTTTTTCTAATGTATTCTTAAAATGTAATATACAATTTAAAATAGCACATATTTTTTTTCTGGTAACTGTGAATTACATATTTGACTAATAATTCAAATAAATGAACCATATTCTTAAAATAACACTATTGTCCAAACTAAGTTCATCAACAAGTGCCTACAATTTTTATTTAGGTCATGCATTGTGATTAGTGTCTTTTTACTTATAGTTATTGATTCTACATCTTTCAGTAAACAGAAAAAATTTCTATGCCTGAATTAATACATAATATATCTGAAAGAGGATGAAACCACCTATTTAATCCACATTATTATCTCTATTGTCTATATTAGAGCTTGGTAATGGGGAAAAGCTGGACTGGTCAATGTTCATCTAGGACAAAGAAAATTGCCACTGTGCAGGGCAAATCAGAGTAGGAGAAGGCAATCTGAGATCATTCCCCCCACTTCGCACTAGGAAGAAATCTATACAGGATGTTGGAGTGTCAGGGGAGAATAATGGACGAAAAAAGAATAGCTGATGTTCTTCCATCTGTGGATGTCAGAAAGGTGGTATTGGGTTTCCCCTTCAATAAAAAGACTAAATGACCACATATTAGATATGTTGTAATGAGGATCCTTTTTCCACGGTGAGTTAAAGTAGAAGGCCACTGAGGTCCCTTCCACCTTCAAAATTCCTTGATTGTGGTGTTCCAGCAGATAGAAAGAACACAGCATCAAAAAAAGTAAGTTCACAGGCAAAGGTCCAGTCAGGCTTGTAGTGTCAGAAAGGGTTGGAGAGAAATTAACAAAGACCTAATCTGAGGGCTCTATATTGGAATAGGACTCCAGTTTAAGGAACTAGGATTTAAACATGCGAAAACAAAGAACAAAAACCAAGTACTGAGAGTGGGGTATAGTGAAAGGTCTTATTCACAATGCAAAAGGCCTGGGGGACCAAAGGTGGGGAAGCAGGTGACTTACTTGAGATTTTCTCATCCGGGGGAAGCTAGGTGGCTCAGTGGATAGAGCACTGGCTCTGAAGTCAGGAGGGCCTGAGTTCAAATCTGACCTCAGACCAAACACTTGACACTTACTAGCTGGGTGACCCTGGGCAAGTCACTTAACCCCAATTGCCTAAGCAAAAAAAAAACGAAAAGATTTTCTCATCCATAAAATGAGAGGATTGGTATGGATACTAAGACTTTTTTTTAACTCTAAATACTATAAGCTTCTATTTCTAAACTGATTAGAAATAATACAATACCACTCATTAGTAGACAAATTTTACTTTCTTTTCTACTGTTAACAGCTAGGTGGTGCAGTGGATAGAGAGCCAGGCCTGAAGTCAGGAAGACTCAAGTTCCTGAGTTCAAATCTGACCTCAGAACCTTGTTAGCTGTGTGGCCTTGAACAAGTCACTTAACAGTGTTTGTCTCAGGAAGTAGAGAAGGAAATGACAAAGCACTCCAGTACTTTTACCCAGACAACCCCAAATAGGCTCATGAAGAGTCAGACACAACTAAAATGACTCAACAACAACCATTACCTCATTTTGTGAATTCAAGCAAGTAACTAAAACTCTCTGAATGTCATCTTTCCAATCTTTAAAATAGGGAAAAGGTTGGACAAATGTTCTGTAACATTCATTCCAGCTCTAAAATTCTAGGAAAATGATTAATATCATTTTAAAATGACAATTGCTAGAAGGTTCAAGTTTAAGATAGAATCAGAAGCAAAATGCTTTTGTAAGTGACATAAGCTATAGAAATTTAAGTCCTTTTATCTTCATTTTGTAGAGAGTAAATTTGTCTCAGGACCTAGAATAGGTTTAAACTTACACTTGAAGCTTATGTCACCCTAGTTTGGAGGGCTATGAAAATAGTCAAGGCAGTGATGATACCTGGTGGGAAGGTTTTATATTCACTTAATGGATGATAAAGCAAAGCATAAAAAGAAGGGAGCACAGGATCTTCAACCAACATAGCCAGATATGAGAAATCTGGTTGCTGGATTTCTTCAAAACCCTTACATCTCTAAATAAGGTGGGAAAAAAAACATTAAATCATTAATGAAAATATGCATTGCTCATCTAAAGTAAAGAATATAATTGTAGCACTAATTTTATTGCAATTTTGCATCTGCTCCCCCTCCTCAGAGAAGATATTGTGCTAAATATGGAACTGTTTTATATTCTGCTCACTACTTACAAGATTTCAAGATGCCAACAACCTTCTCTTCTCCACTGATTTTTTTTTTTGCACTCATATCAACTATCCTTGAATCCATTTCTGAGGATACACAATAGGAGCTATATATTAACTTTTAAAGTCTTTCAGCACAGCTGAAATTTTATATAAGAAATATGAAGGGTGAAGGTCAAGATTTCCTAGGGACTCTAAGCTTCTTTTCTTGTGGATACCACACTGTTTTACTATGACTGCACATTTCCTACATGTGCTTAACTCACCCCCATCTTCCAACACCTATGACAATTCTTTGCATAAAGGTGATCAAAAAATGTTGAGACAGAAATACCAAATTAGTCACGAGAAAGTGGCATTTGCAAGAATTGACAGCTTGTCAAGATGACTGTAAATGTGTTTGAGAAAATATACTTTTTAAAAGGCAAACTGAAACAACAACAAAAACAGAAAGCATGTTTCTGAATCTAGTTTTTTTTTTTTCCTTATCCTTAAGGCAGATGGAACTCAGAAGTTTATTTAAAAGAAAAACAGCTAAACTTATGAATTTACAGTATTCATGTTTTTCAAAAGACTTATTGCCCAAGCACTTAAAGGCAAGATGGTTGCTTCCATTAAGCAGTTCTTATTGGGGATAAAAAAATAAAAGATGAGGATGGTAAAAAAAAAGATAATGGAAAATATGATTCAGGAATAAAAGAGACCAATGAGTTAAAAACTACCAAGAAGTATCATATGTATATGCTTTTTCTTTGACAAAGGAAGTAAAAGTTGAGAGACACAATGATCATCCTAAACAACATCACAAAAATGAAATTGATGTTATTTTAATGAATTAATTATACCTTAATGTTAAAATGTTTAATTACTAATTTAACAATCATTCCTCAATTAGGTATTCATATATAGCCAGGCTGCTGATTAGTTAGAGCAAAGATCATAATTAGAAGAATAAAAGAGAAAATTATTTTGTATACAATCAAACTAATTTTATTCTTATTTATCTGATCAAGTTACTAGTGGTTTAAAAAATGTAATATTATCAGGATAAAGGACTAGAACCAGACTATAATTCATGCAGAAGTTTAATTGATGTAAAGCAATTTCCATAATAAGGAAACAAAAAAACATTAAAAAACACTTTATTCAATAGAATTTTACTTGCCAAGTGAAAATTTATCATAGCTAATGGCAACAGCAGGTTAGAATATAAGTTGATTTGTAAAATCTTACAAAGTAGCCTGAAGGAATATTATTAAAAATATCACCTCATCAAAAGAGAGAAGCAGTGAAGGATAAAATCAGCTCAAAAAAGTTTAGTGAGAGACTCAATTAAACAAAGTCATATCAAGGGCTTTGCAAATCACTATACAAATATTATCTCATCTTATCCTAACAACAATCCAGGGAAGTAGGTACTATTAATTTCCCCTTTTTAGAGATGAAGAAACTGAGGCAGAGGGAGCCCAGAGTCACATAGCTAGTACTGAAGTTAAGTCTTTCTGACTCTAAGTCTAACATTCTATCCACTGTGCCACATGGCTGCCTTATCTTAACCATCACACAACTGACCAGAAGATTCTCGAAATATATTATCCCACTGGTTTCATTGTTCTTTTTGTTTATTGATTATAAGGTACTTGATTCAGTAGAGTAAAAGGTAATCTTAATTGCTCATGCTTATGTAGATTATTACCATGAACATTTTATATGGATGAGAAAATATTTCATAGGAAAAACAAAGATGGGCTGGTCAAGATATTGGGTAAGGGATAAAGGATGGATAACACATGTGATAGCATTGATATCTTTGTAATAATCAAAGGGAAAATAGAATAATCACAAATATACTGAACGAATTAGTTTCCTGAAGCAAATTTGTGTGAGGACATGGAGGAGAGTCATACAAGAATAGGAGGCATGGATGGATTGTGATTTGTATCCTAGGAGGGAACATTCACATCACTGACATAATAGGTCAATTTGAGTATTTGAATATATATGAGAATAGTTTCAAAAGTAGAATTAGATGGAAAAATCTGTGGTAATTTGGCTCACTGCATCTTGAAACACTGATCTTAAAATATTCAGTAAATAGGTTGAAGATCACATTAACATTCAGCATCTAGAAAAAAATTTGCTATATTGGTTACTAAAAACTTACAAATACTACTACTCATTTTTCCTACATTCTTTTCAGCTCTAATTCTGGCTTTAAAACTGTATACCAGGTGGTATAGCTATTCTGAAAAGTAATTCAGAACTACTCTGGAAAACTTATTAAACTTCATAATCTTTGACCCAGTGACATCACTACTTGTCCTAACTCCAAAGAGAACAAAGAAAGGCAGAAAACCTATGTGTACAAAAGTATTTACAAAGCTCTTTTGTTGTAGCAAAAAACTAAAAACTAAGGGGGTGTCAATTAATTGGTGATTAACTGAAAAAATTACAGTATATGAATGTAATGGAATAATAACCTTCAATTTAAAAAAGAGATGACTTCAGAGAGATCTGGAAGACTTGTATGAATGCTACAACTTGGAACTTGGGACTTGGACAGTGAGGGTAGAAGTGGGGTGGTATGGGAATGTTGTTTTAGGATTCCTTGCTAGGAGCAGTAGGAGAATAAATTGCATGACAATATTATAAGGATAAAAAATATTGAAAGATATAAAAACTTTCACCGAAACTGTTACCATGACACAAGTTGACCAATAAGGGTGAATGTTTAGAATATATATTTTATTTTATTTTATTTTATTTTATTTTATTTTATTTTATTTTATTTATTGGGACCAAGACAAAAGGGACTTTAGATCACAAGACTGAAACCAGTCATAAAAGACTTTAAAAATCATCTGATCCAGCCAAGTCCATTGTTTTGTAGATGAAGAAATGAATACTTAGAATATAAAAGGAATTAAGATCATAGACTTCTGTTGCAGGACAGGACCTTAAAATCATCTACTACAACCCCTGATTGAATAGGAGAAACTGGGGTACAAAGATGGAAAGGGAGTTGCTCAAGGTCACTCTATCTGATCTAGGACTAGATAAAACCTAGGTTTGACTGAGAAGTATCATGTCTTTTTTTTTAGAATTAGAGTTTAGAAGCCATTTAATTCTCCTCACTCCTGTTTTATAGATGGAGAAAATAAGGTCCAGAGTGGGAGAAAGGACCTTGGATCATAGAGAATAAAAATCCAAAAATACATTATAAAGCCAGTTTAGCTTTTCCATTTTAAAGTGGAAGAAAGTGAAGTCTAGAGATATGGAAGCATTGTTTTACAATGTAAAAAAAAAATTAAAAGCCAATTCACCAATTTTACAAATAATGAAACTGAGGCCCATGGGGCATGCAACTTGTCCAAAGTCACAGCATAGCTGAGACCTTTTATGTAGGAGTGTATATTGGGAGGTCAGGACTTTTAATTTTTTTTATAATGTCCACTCCCCCCAGCCCCCCCAAAATGTGTAATTACACAAACAAAAGCCTCATGTGTGGCTAAAATGAGTGAAGGACAAACCCCTATAACACAATCAAAAATATCCATGGTCTGGAGTTCAAGTAACGAGTGGCATGTTGCTTGCCAAGGACTGGGGCTTGGCCCTAGGGTCCCTGCTTAAAGGTGGAAAGAGGTAAAAAGTGTTACTTTCTGACAGAGCGGTGATGTCCTCAAGATATAGAAAGAGACATCCACTTTTGGATGTGCTCAATGAAGGAACTTGTTTCACTTAGGTATTCATATTGGTTACAATTTATGTTTTTATTTTTATTTTTGTTGGGGGGTTTTTGTTTATTTTTCTGGGTAGACCATTTTGTGGGCAAAAGAAAAATAAAAGCTTATTAAATATTTTTGTATATTAATTTAAAACAAATATTGCATAATAGATTTTGGGTGGTTGTCAAAAATAGTTTACACAAAATTCTACTTTCCAAAATTTTAGAAGTCAAATGACTTCTGTCAAACAATAATTAGCTATTTCAATTGTGATCAACCAGGTCAAAATATGCATGATTGCTCTCACATGATCATTTTGAGAGAGAATGAGCTAGAACAAATAAAACAGGATAGAAAAGAAAGGGAGACAGAGATAGTGAGGCAGAGTGAGAGAGTCAGAAAGAAAGAGACAGATCAGTTACATGCTATATGTTCATAGGTATTTGACATGTCATATGGTACACAGAGTAACTTAACCTATAATAGGAACATTTGATGAAGTGTTGAAAAAATTCTGCTCTTTTCAAGATGATTTAAAAGGAACTTTAATACTTAATATTTACCTTGCGAGGTAGCTTATCAGGGAGTATAGAGAACTAGACTTGTATTTGGGACAACCTGGATTCAAGTCCTGACTCTGACACATTTCTGGCTGCATGGCCATAAACAAGTCTTGATTTCTCTTTCTCAGGCACTTATATAAGACTACAAATTGCAAATATACTGTGCTGTTGTTGTTCAGTTGTTCAGTCATATTCCACTCTTTTTACCCTATGGACCATAGAACTTCACCATTGTCCATGGGATATTCTTGGCAAAGATATTGGAACAGTTTGCCATTTTCTTCTCCAGTGGATTAAGGCAAACACATTAAGTGATTTGCCCAATATTACACAGCTAGTAAGTGTCTGAAGCCAGATTTGAATTCAGGTCTTTCTGATTCCAGGTCCAGATCTCTATTCACTGAGACACCTAGCTGCCTACAGAAGAAAGCATAGGTATGCATTATTAGATGAAGTTTCCCTACCTGGGCTTTCCTGTTCTGATGAAATCACGTCTGGACCAAAATTTATATTTTGTTTCTTTTTCAAGTTATTTTCTTCTACATGTTTACATGAGTTGGGACTACTTAAAGAAAGGTTAGAATTTACAATAAATAGGATTAGAGGCAAATAAGAGCAATCGATTTCTCTTTTGACCTAGGTAATACATTTTCAAACTTTTTCTATGAATGTCAGCTTGACTTTTGGGTGGTAAGGAGAATAAGCAGCCGTATAGAAACAACTTTGCTAACTTTTTGTAACAGCTAGAGTTTTTGCCTTAGGAAAGAAAAAAAAATTCTTGTAATGTCTAAAAAACTATAGAACATATTGATTCATACATTATTTTTTATAAGAATATTCTCATCTCTCCTCCTTTGGACCCAAAAAGTGTGATTGAATGCTACATTATAATTCAATCATATAACTGGATGAACTTTGTTGTACACGCTCCATATTTGCATTGAATAATTACTATATTCTACTAGAATATGGGTAGCAACTTGACAATGCTCAACACACATGATAGTGGTCTGTAAGAAGGAGAGGTATAAGAGATAATAGCAGTCTAGGCAAAGAGGTAAGCTCAGACATTGAGCTATAAACAAGAATCACAGGCCTAGTTGCCAAGTCCACACTACAGAAACATAAGAGGGATAAAAGTAGAACTAATAAATGGGTCTGGCAAATTCCTAGAAGAAGTTATCTTAGAAAAGATCATTTTTGTTCCATTTTATTCTTCAATTCTTAGCTCCATGAATGCTGAATATAGCAGAAAGAGGACCAAGACCTGCAGGTAAGTCCTAGTCTTTATCGAGGCAGGGGTGAAGTACTGTGCTCCAACTGAAAGAATGTTAGATTTATAGTAAAAGCATCTCAGCTCAAATCCTTGTTACTCTGTTACTTACCACCTGCATGGCCATGGTTATATCACTTAAACTATCTGGGCCTTAGTTTCTCATCTGTAAAGCAAGGAGGTTGTACTTGGTTTCTAAGATTTTTTTTTTCAGATCTTAATGGGATAATCCCAAGCACATGTTAAAATTGCTTTACATATGTTCAATATATTTAAAAATCCAAACATCTTCCTAACTACTTAATTTTGTTCTAAATTGTACTAAACTAAGATAGAATTCTAATCAGAAAGAAGAGCCCATTATACTATAATGAAATTTCAAACAATATGTTTTCTGTACAATTATATCATTAATAATGTTTCTTAAATACTGTCCTGCTGCTTCATTGAATTATAACATAGCCAATGCTTTCCAGAAGGCTGGTGGTGGAATAAGGGTAGGTTCATTAGTATCATGCTATTCTGCCTCTTGGAAGAAGATTTTATTTCAACTGTGTACTCTTTACTACTGTTTAGTGATTATTTGGCAACAAAGAGAACAGAACAGAAAAGACTCATAAATAACAGGAAAGACTCTAGAATCAATATTGACTCTGTTTAAGCTATTGAGATTTTATTTTCTACATTAGTTGCAGAAAAAAGTGACAAAAACTTGTTATCTAACAGACTCAGTAAAATGTAATAAAGATGGGAAATTTTAAATTATGGCTTCTGAGAAATTCTAACAGTGGATGACTACCTTGATTTCATGGTATTAAAAGTGTCTTAATCCACACACCTGTAGTGATAGGTATCATAAAAATGGATAGATCGATAGATGTCATTTTGAACATGTGTCACAACTACATTTTGGCAAATGATTTAATTTTGTACTCTCTTCTATCAATCATATGTCTCCCTTTCATGTCTTAGCCTTTGAGAATTTCCTCTGTCCCTATGCCTCTCAAGTCACTCATTGCTTGTCTCATATTCTACTTGAATGAACTTCATTTACTATAATAATTTCTTCCAATTTAAGAGATCAAACACTGACGTGATTTAATCTGAAGAGAACAGCAACCTCAATATGAGCTGTGCACATCTCTCACACAAATCAAATTTCACCTCCACCCTTACAGTTCAGAACCTAAGATTTTTACCCAAATCCTTTTGCTTTCCATTTTCCTAAGGCATTTAATTTTGCCCATTATTAACATTTTTAATTTATTGAAATTCTGTGGGAGATTTGGTAATTGTCTCCATTTCCTTTACTCATTTTTATTGTCTCCCTTTAATTTTGCAAATGTTCAAATTTGAGGTATTCAGTATTTTTGAGAACAAAAAAAAGATTATTCCTTCTGCAAAAAAAAAAAGTAATCAAATTTTTTTAACTGTATTTTCTACAGGATTCAGATGGTGGTAATTAATACCAAGTAGGATAATTTTGTTTTGTTTTTCATATCATGTCACTGTCCTTTTTCCACTGAAGTCCTACTCTAATGTATCACCATTTATGGACCTAACTCCTAAGTTCTCATAATTTAAGCTATATGTCAGGAGAGTAAAATTGTGGCAAATATTACCAAGCTGGAAAAGCTTTCAAAAAGCAAGCTAGTGATAGGCAAAATTGTCTAAAAACTAGTTAAATCTGCATAGCATCATCGGTAGGTTAGCTGGAAGGGGATGGATTTTTCAGGTATGGCTACCTTCAAATACTGTCTATGAAGTTATAGAGAGCTTGCAATCTCTGATCGTAAAGGGGTGCCATGTTGATGAATTTACTGGAGTCAGTCAAGAAAGTAGATCTGAGCATTGAAGGAATGTAAGGGAAAGAACACATTTCTTTCCAACTCTCCCATATTCCTATCAAAAAATCAATGAGTCAACCAATAAAAATTACTTTAAATACCCATTATGTCCCAGACACTGTACTAAGTGTTAGGGATACAAAAAGAAGAGGTAAAAGACAGCTACTACCCTCAAGGAGCTTACAATCTAATGAGGAATATAACATTGACATCAAATATTTTGTGAAGATTTAAATGATAGGAGCAAGAATTTCATAGGTTGAGAAGGTATAGAGTTATAATCTGCATTCTTGGATGCATAAATTCACCGAAGTACTGAATTAATGTCAAATAGTCATCTGCCAATGTCATTAAATATTATTTTCCATCTACATATATGTATATGTATGTATATGCATATGTATATGTATATGTGTAGTTATGTGTATAGATGTGTCTATTGTGTGTATATATGCCCATATACAAGATATGTATATGCAATATATATATGTATTTATATATAGTTATTTACATACCATCTGTCTCTATTAGTATTTTAACTCCTTGGGGGGTGGAGCCAAGATGGCGGAGGGAAAGCAGTGACTGTATTGAGCTCTCTCCCAAAGCCCTGCAAATACCTAAAAAAATGGCTCTAAACAAATTCTAAAGCAGCAGAACCCACAAAAAGATAGAGTGAAACACATTTCCAGCCAAAGACAGCATGGATGGTTGGTCTGAAAGGTATATCGCGCCAGGCTGAGAGAGGGGCACAGTGCGGTGTGGGCTCACAGGCCACAGTGACCCTGGAGCAGGCCTCAGAGGACTGAATCGCGGGCAGCTGTGGCGGTTTCCAGACTTCTCAACCCAGGAATGCCAAAGACAACTTAGAAGGTCAGAGGGAAATGTCTGTGACTGTAGTGAGAGAGGAGCTAGGTCTCAGCCACAAGTCCTGAGTGTGCCCTCGGGGCAGCAATTGTATCCTGAGCTTCCAGTCCACAGACTGAGGGGGAATCAAGTGGCTGATCAGAGGGGGATTGCAAGGATCTCTTTGCCAGTGCTGAGGCAGGAATCTCTTGCTTTACCAGTGCTTGTATCTGGGTCACAGTTTTGAAGGGTGGTCTTGGGGTGAGGAGGAGCACTGGTGTGGTGGATCTTGCTGTAGCTGTGGAGAGGAAACACCTCGCCCCTTATTAAAGCACGTTGGAAGAACTGAAAATTTACACCTCCCTAGAAGTACCTCTGAAAATAGCTGTACAAACCCCCAAAGCTTGGGACAGTACACTCTTCACATTGGAAGCAGACTTTTACCTTAACAAAGAGTTTAAAACTCAAGTAATTGTCCAGAATCATAAGTAAGCAGTGCAAAAAGAGTCAGACTATATTATCTTACTTTGGTGACAAAGAAGATTAAAACATACAACCAGAAGAAGATAACAAAGCCAAAGCTCCTACATCCAAAGCCTCCAAGAAAAACATGAATCAGTCCCAGGCCTTGGAAGAGCTCAAAAGGGATTTGAGAAGCAAGTAAGAGAAGTAGAGGAAAAACAGAGAGTGATGCAAGAAAATCATGAAAAACAAGTCAACAGCTGGCTAAAGGAGACCCAAAAAATACTGAAGAAATTAACACCTTAAAAAATAGCCTAACCCAAATGGCAAAAGAGGTCCAAAAATCCAATGAAGAGAAGAATGCCCTAAAAAGCAAAATTGGCCAAATGGAAAATGAAGTCCAAAAGCTTACTGAAGAAAATACTTCCTTAAAAATTAGAATAGAGCAATTGGTAGCTAGTGACTTTATGAGAAATCAAGACATTGTAAAACAAATCCAAAAGAATGAAAAATTAGAAAACAATGTGAAATATCTCATTGGAAAAACAACTTACCTGGAAAATAGATCCAGGAGAGAGAATTTCAAAATTATTGGACTATCTGAAAGCCATGATCAAAAAAAGAGCCTAGACATCATCTTTCAAGAAATTATCCAGGAAAACTGTCCTGATATTTTAGAACCAGAGGGCAAAATAGAAATTGAAAGAACCCACTGATCTCCTTCTGAAAGAAATCCCCAAAGGAAAACTTCTAGGAATATTGCAGCTAAATTCCAGAGTTCCAAGGTCAAGAAGAAATTATTACAAGCAGCCAGAAAGAAACTATTCAAGTATTGTGCAAACACAATCAGGATAACACAAGATTTAGCTGCTTCTACATTAAGGGACCGCAGGGCATGGAATATAATATTCTGTAGGGCAAAGGAGATAGGATCACAACCAAGAATCACCTGCCCAGCAAAACTGAGTATACTTTTTTCAAGGGAAAAAATGATCATTCAGTGAAATAGAGGACTTTCAAACATTCTTGATGAAAAGACCAGAGCTGAATAGAAAATTTGACTTTCCAATACAAGACTCAAGTGGAACATGAAGAGGTAAACAGGAAAGAAAAAATCACAAGAGACTTATTAAGGTTGAACTGTTAACATTCCTGCATGGAAAGATGATATTTGCAACTCATGAGACCTTTGTCAGTATTAGGATGGTTGGAGGGGAAAAAATTATATGTACATATATATAGACATAGATAGATAAAGGGCACAGGGTGAGTTGAAAATGAAGGGGTCATATCTGGAGAATAAAATTAAGGGGTGAGAGAGGAATATACTAGGAGAAGGAGAAAGGGAGAGGTAGAATGGGGTAAATTATCCTACAAAAAAAACAGAAAAGAAAAAGCTCTTACAATGGAGGGGAAAAGGGGGAAGGTGAGAGGGAATGAGTGAATCTTATTCTCACAGGATTTGACTTAAGGAGGGAATAACATACACACTCAATTGGGTGTGGAAATCTGTCTTACCCTATAGGAAAATAGGGGGCGAAGGAGACAAGAGAGTAGGGGAATGATAGAGAGGAGGGCAGATTGGGAAAGGGAGTAATCAAAAGCAAATACTTCTGAGGAGGGACAGGGTCAAAAGAAAGAATAGAATAAATGCGGGGGTAGGATAGGATTAAGGGAAATAAGAGTTAGTTTTTCACAGCATGTCTACTATGGAAATGTTTTGCATAACTGCACATATATAACCTATATTGAGTTGCTTGCCTTACCAATGAGGGTGGGTGGGGAGGGAGGAAGGGAGAAAATTTGGAACCCAAAGTATTAAGAACATATGTTTAAAAAAATGTTTTCACATGCACCTGGGAAATAAGAAATACAAGAAATAGGGTACAGAAATCCATCCTGCCCTACAGGAAAATTGAAGGGGAAGGGGATAAGAGAAGGGGGGGAGAGATAGAAGGGAAGACAGACTAGGGGAAGGGGTATTTAGAGTGCATGCCATCTTGGGATGGGGGGAGGGGTGAGATGGGTTGAAAATTTGGAACTCAAAATCTTGTGGAAGTAAATGTTGAAAACAAAAAAATAAATAAAGGATTTCAAACACCAAAACAAACAAACAAACAAACAAACAAAGAAAGAAACAAACAAATAAATAAATAAATAAAATGAATTTAAACTCTTTGAGAGCAGGGACTGTTTTTTTTTTCTTTGTATCCCTACTGGTTGGCACAGTGCCTTGGCACATAGTAAATATTTAATAAATATTTGCTGACATATATTTTAAAACTTAAAAATTATTTTTATTTTGGCCATGTCATTTTTCTTTTTTTATATAGCAATTTTACCCCTCTTCCTCTTCCCCCTCCAAAAAAAAAAACTGCCAATCTTCCTGTATTACTTTAAAAAAAATTATGATACTATTTCGTGATAAGAATTGGAACAAAATGCACAAGTAAAATTCATTTCTTGGTTGTTCACCATTTTTTTTTGCAGGCAAGTGTGGTTCAGTTACTTGTGGGGGGTCACTCAGCTATTAAGGGAAATAGGTTAGACTCAGATCTTCCTAATTCCAAGGCCATTTCCATATCCACTGAGCCACCTAGCTGCTCCTTGTTCACCATTTCTTAGCAAATAGGAAGTGTCTTCTAATAACAGGTATCTGGAACCAACCTCGATCATTGTGTTTATTCTGAATTCTCTTTTCTTTTTGTGCTATCTTGATATCAGTAGAGTCATGTGAACCTGTTCTTTTCCTTTTATGATTTTTTCCATTGGTTCATTCATATTTTCTCATGTTTCTCTCAATTGTTCATATTTGTGGTTCCTTACAGTGCAATAATATTTCCTTACGTTTAGATACCATAATTTGTTCAGTCATAGTATCATAGAATCATAGATTTATAGAAAAAGGAACTTAGATGCCAATTCCAAACTCTTCATTTTATGAATGATATACTTGAAATAAAAAGTGGTTAAGTGACTTGTCGAGGATTAGAGACCCTAGGTTGAGCACTGGACCTGGAGTCAAGAAAGTCCAAATTCAAATCTGATCTCAGGTACTAACTGTGTGACCCTAGAGCAGTCACATAACTTCTGTTTGCCTCATTTTTTTGGGCCTATAAAATCAAGATAATAATAACACCTACCTCCCAGGATTGTTTTGAAGATAAGATGAAATAATATTTGTAAAGCACTTTGCAAACCTTAAAGTGTATTATTATTATTGTTATTATTATTATTATTGTTATTATTATTATTATTATTATTAAACAGCTAGTAAAAGTCTGTGGTGAGACTTGAACCCAAATCTTCCTGATTCCAAGTTAATTATTTCACTATACAATATGACTTTTGTAAGCATCAATAGACAAGCTCTTCATTCAACCTTTTTTACTACAACAAATAGTGCTGTTATGAATATATTTCTAGTTTCTTTAGTTCTATCAACAACATCTCTGGGTTATAAATACAGTAGGGGATTGGTGGATCAACAAATATGTATGGTAAAGTGACGAGCCTGACATCAGGAAGACTCATCTTCCTCAGTTCATATGTGGCCTCAGACACTTACTAACCATGTAACCCCGGGCAAGTCACTTAACCACATTTGCCTCAACTCCTCATCTCTAAAATGACCTGAAGAAGAAAATGACAAACTACTCAAGTATCTTTGCCAAGGAAACCCCAAATGAAGTCACCAAGAATTGGACATGACTGGAACGACGACAACAAAAATAACGTAATAATGTTTACATAATTATAAATTGTTACAAATGCTACACAATTAGAGTTTTCCAGGATTGGTGAGCTAATTCACAACTTCATCAACAGTGTATCAGTCCCTATAGCATCATCTGTTCTCCATATCCTATAGTTATGAAAGATATAACTGTCCATTATTCACTAATTAGTGAATGGTGTGACCTTTTATATTGAGATCATTAATACATTCATCATTTCTTAACCATGTGACCCCGGGCAAGTCGATTACCCTCTATCTGCCACAGTTTTGTCAACTGTAAAATAGGGGTAACGACAGCACCTTTTTCCCAGCGATGTAATAATTGTTTTTTTCTTTAATCCCTTCCTGTGTGGAGAAGGATGTTAATTCAAACCAATTTCCTCCAAACTACCTTCTGTTTTCCCCAAATTTCTTAATGAATAAAGATTCCTTTCTCTAGGAGCTTATGTTCTTAGGTTTATCTAGTGTGGGTTGATATATATACTGGATTCTAGATCTATTTTATCTACTTTATTTCAATGATTTGCCTTTCTATTTTTTTTAACAAGCATCAGATAATTTTAATTAATGCTTTATGTTCTGCAATTTGGTCAAGGTAGGCTTTCTTCATTCCTTTCTCCCTTATTTTCAGTCACTATTTATAGAAATCTTATGCAATTCAAAGTTTCTATGCAAATGACCTCTCATCTTTGAATCTGCCTTCTCCCCAGCCAGAATGAAACTTTCTCTCATCTGAATTCCTATAACTTTTAATACCACTCATACGATATCACATAATCTCTCTATACTGTAGTTATTTTTGCATATGTTTTATGTCCCCATGTAAATTATGAGTTCCTCAATAGCATGGTTAATATCTTATGCATCTTTATGTCCTTCATGGTGCTTACCTAGCACAAAGCCTTGCCCATAGTAGGTGATCAATAAATATTTGAGTCAATTAAATTGATCCCTGATTAAAAATTCAGATTTTTACTACTAGTAGTTTATAACCTGTCAAAGAACATAAATGCAAAACAACATGGAAAACAAAACTTTTTTTGGTGCTCTACTTTATTGAAAAGTTCTGTTTACCATGTAAGTAAAACATGTTTGAACTTTGCTAGCTTGTGTTGCTGGACTCCAGGAAAGAATCAATTTCTTCTACAGTTGAATATTAATCACTCTAGGCTTTGTTCTTCTGTTAAATGAGTTTCTCTACTTCATTTCACATATTTCTCATCTGTAACATTTATTCTAGGTCAGAATATATTTACATCTTTGCCTGAAAATATTTCTTATTAGTATTCTATAGTTCCTTCTAGAAATTATGCCTGTATGACAATGTCTAGAGACATAGAATCGGTAAGTAACTCTGATATCTGAAATTGTGTTGAGGAAGACATTTCAACAGGGTAAGATTTACTCTCCCCTAGAAATTTTTCAGCCTGTACAAAAATGAAATTTTATTTGCTATAGTCAACATGACAGAAACAAGACAGATAATGATAAAAAGAGAGCCCCAAACTCATGTTTTAAATGAATTTTTATGTGGTCACAATAAATCTATTAACCATCAGGACAGTGATGAATTAGACTTACAGTTAGCCTGGTTAAGCAACAAACATTATCTGCATTACTCATCTATTGTACATTTCCCAGGGTCAACCTCCCTTTCTAGTGACAAGCATGGTACAGATTCATTTCAAAAACTCATAGGAATAGTTTTTCTTTGAGCTAAAGAACATTTCTCCATTTTCTGTGAGAAAAAAAAGAATAGTGAAGATGCTCTCAGTTCTGTAAGCCACTGTCAATCACTCTTGCTTCTTGAAACACTTTCTTTTCTCTGCTTCCAAGACTCTGCTGAACCTTCACCTACCTTTTTGACCTCTCCTTCTGTCTCTTTGCTTCTTGTTCTTTCATCCACTAACTGTGAATAAGAAATCCCTAGTTCTCATCCCTAGGCCTCTGCTCTTCTCCTTATCCATAGTAGGCCTTCAGATGTCTGTTGACCTGCAAAGTGAAAGATTGGTAGTAATGACCCCTGAGGCTTCTCTCACCTCTCAAGAAATCTGTGACAGAAATTTGGAAGGAGAAATTTATGAGTGGAAAGTCTAGAGGAGGGTGAGAGGAGATTGAACTTGTAAGATTTTCTTTATTCAGTCCACAAGGGAGTTTTTGAAAGAGGTAAGATTGTAAACAAAGGAGATGACAGATAAAAATATACCTGAGATATGGTGGCCAATGTTTTTGTTCTCCATCCCTCAATTGGACATTCCTTGGGGTAGAGAATTTAAGGGTCATTGTATCTACATGTTTTATTTTTTACTTGTGGCAGATGTAAACCTAGGTAAATGCCATGGTTTTAGGTGAAAGAGAAGGCTACCAAATATTGCAGTAACTACACATGAAGAAAAGTAATAATTTATAAACCATACTTTAAAATTTGCTGTCTTGCAAAATGTGTAACTTAATAAGAATTGTCTTCAATTGAGAGAAATAATAAAGCCTTGGTCCCGATGTCGATATGATCAATACTAGTCAGCTGCTAAATCTTTGCTGAGATCTAGATTGGGGCTGGGCAATTAATTTAAGAATTACATAAGTTCTATTGCAACTACTGCAAGTAAAATAATCCCTGGTAAACAAAGAGCCCCTGAGGCAAGCCACAAAATCCAAAGAAAACATTCAACTGTAAACAAAAACTAACATTGAATAAACCAGTCCAGGGATTGACATTGGCTAAAAATGAATGTATAGATTTGCACAAATAACATTTTCAGTAAACATAGGTCATTTGTTTCTTGGTTTGCTGTGGATATGTCCTATGATTTCATTGGTATAAGGGACTTCTTCCAGGGAAGAAACCCTAGCAATGCCAATCCACATCTGTTCTGGAACTTACAATCTTAGAGAGGTTAACTTGTGTGCCCAGAGTCACCAAGCCAACATGTCTCAGAGGCTGAACTTGAACCTGTGTGTGTATGTGTATGTATGTATGCATGTGTGCATGCATGCATGCATGTATGTATGCATGTATCTGTGTGTATGTACATATTGGTATATATACACACAGGCATGCATATGTATCGACACATATGTGTATATGTGTATATGTGTGTGCATATATGTATGTGTTACTTGGCCTAGTAGATATTGTGCCAGGCCTGGAGTCAGGGAGACTCATCTTCCTGAATTCTAATCTAACTTTAGACACTTATTCACTGTGTGAAACTGGACTATTCACATAATCCTGTTTACCTCAATTTCCTTATCTGTAAAATGAGCTGGAGAAGGAAATGGCAATATATTTGCCAGGAAAACCCAAACATGCATGTATGCACACACATGCATGTGTGTATATATACACATGTGTGCATATATGTACATGTACACATATAAGCATATGCATGCATGCCATATCACAATACCCAGTCTTATATCAATTGACTGAAATTCCGAGGCAAATTCATAGGACCATAGAATCATAGATTTAGAGAGAGAAAGCATTGTAGAACTATTCTAGTCAGTCTTCGTCATTTTAAAGATGGGGGGAAAAATGAGGCCTAAAAGAATGGCTTGCATCACAGTACAAGTTCACACCAGTAAAAAATAGCAAAGCCATGATTTGGGTCAAGTCTACTGGTTCAAAATTTAATGTTCTTTTGTTTTTTGAAGTGACACCACTTTAGATTTTACCAAAATTAATGAAACAATAAAGTTTGGCTTACTCCTAAGCATCATTTTGTTAAAATAATAATAATAATAATAATAATAATAATAATAATAATAATAATGAAACAAATAAAATACTTCCTATGAAAGTATATTAGTAGAAGTAAGTACCACAAAATTTTGGGAATAATCACTGGAATGTTATTTGTCCTGGGTTATCCAAGCCTTTATGAAAGTACTTAGGTTGTTGCAAAGTATAAAATAATGCATATTAATCATAGATATAATATTAAAATCCATTGACTACAACCACTTGATGGAAATCTTGATTATTCTAAAATGTTGGCTCAACAACAGTAAGTATAAAAAAGAATGGTTGATGATTAATAGAAAAAGAAAAAAAAAGCTTAGAACAGAAGAAAAGAGTTAGCAGTTCAGATGAAAGAGAATGCTGAAGCTAATTATTAGATAAATTTGTATATATGGAATCAAATTGCAGGCACTGAAACATAAAAAAAAAAAATCCTGATGTAATCATTCACCTAAACAGCAATAAATTTTAGTAAAACTTTTTGAACACCAGCTTTTTCTATGTGATTTAAGTACATAAAATTTTAAATCTGATGTTCAGTTTCCCTCATCACCTCATCATAGCCATATGCTAAAAAAAGAACTTTCATTCTTTGAATGGTTATTTTTAATCCCTTTAACACATAGATATTATTGCAAAATTTTGAAAACTTGAAATACATCTTTCTAAATGAAGTAAATGAATTCAGTATGCCATAGTGCTTAAGTTTACCTAGTTTTCAAAATTCACAGGGCTTACCTAGGAATATATTGTCCTGTATAAGAAACATGTATATGTGTCAGAGATAAAGTCTGAGGGAGTGAGGAGATGGGTTCATCTTAACAGTATGGAAAAAATTAAATATTCATGAACTATTTTTATATATACACTTCTCTTTCCAATGGCAATTGTTTAGTTAACAAAAGACTGTAAATGCTTACTTAACAAAATACTTTTATTAGTACATCTAGCGAATGAAACCCTTTTCCTTAGTGTTAGCTACATCTAGAACTGAAATAAATGATTTGTTCATAAACATACTTATAGAAGTGTAAACTTATTTTCATTTAGTAATAAATTAGTGATAAAGAAAAATATCTTAAACAATTTTACTTGGGAAGATAAATTAACTTTATCATAGCTCATGGATTTGATACGTAAAGCACTTTGCAAGCATTAAAGTGTTATAAAAATGCCAATTATTCTACAAACACTATTATTTTCCTAAATGTTTTTTACTCTTAGTGATATTTACTGTCATTTGTTCTTTAACCATCAATACTTACTTGTTTTAAGTCTTGAACAATATTATCTGAGAATACCAAATATAAGCTAAAAAGTTTTATAATAAAATCACATACAACCCAAAAGTAAACATGATTTTTCTTTTTATTTTATCTTACACACTATATTTACTCAATAGAAAGAGTACTAGATTTGTAATCAAGAGACTAGTTCTGCTACTTAACTCTGAGCCTCAGTTTCATCATCTGTAAAAATGAACAATTAGATTACATACCTTCTAAAAACCCTTTCAAATCAAACTCTGTGAATATATGAATCCATGAAGTACTAGCTGCAGGTTCTATCATACTGTAGTCAAATAATGCACCCTTTTATATGTATGTATATATATGTGTGTATATATGTGTGTGTGTGTGTGTGTGTGTGTGTGTGTGTATGGAGATAATCCTGTTTCATTATAAAAATAAAAGCTTCTCTCTGATAATTAAGGAAATCTAACACCAGGCCTGGAGTCAGGAAGACCTGGATGCAAATATGGCCTCAGTCAAAGTTAGTTGTCTAACCTTTGGGCAAATCCATTAACCTCTGTTTGCCTCAGTTTCCTCATCTGTAAAATGGAAATAATAATAGCACTTACCTGCCAGTGTTGTTGTTAGGATCAAATAAAATGATAGAAGTGCTTAGCAGAGTGCCTGGCACATAGGGCTATATAAAAGTTAGCTATCATCATCATCATCATCATCATTAATTATTGTTAAATTATTTTCCATGTCTATTTCTTGTGACAGGCTATCTATATTCTAAATATCACCTGTTTCTCCTCCTGGCATCCCTTCCCTCTTGTTTTGGAAATTCAATGTCTAGAACTTTCCATACAAGATTTTCCCATGCCCCATCTAACCCTTGGTGCTTCCCTGCCTGTGACAATGGTGGGAAGTGGGGAAGCTAAGTGAAACTCAACAAAGTTTCAATAAAACCCAGAGTCTTCTTCTGCATCCCTGATGTAGAAAATGGTGACAGGCGCTAAAGTTCTATCCATCAAATAGGACTTCAGAAGGAGTGAGGAATTTTTTTGTGAAATAATGTGTCACATCCAAGATGTCGCTTCTTTCAGGACAAGTGTGCAGTCCTGCCATGACCTTAAGAGGATTTTGCCTGAAGCTCTATCTGTAATCTTGTTTTTGTCCTTCCTGGTCACAGACTATTCCAGTTTCTTTTTTCTTTTTCTTTTGAAGGAAGAGAGGGCACAGAATACACTTGCTATCCTTGTATGCTTCCCTTTCTATTCTTGTATCTTCCTGTAAGCTTGCAAACTTGGGTGTCTCTAATTAAGCCACACCTAGCCCTCCCTTAAATATGCCACATAACAAACATAAATAAACCGATCTAATTCTTCTCCAAAGCTTCCCTCTTCTGAAATACTAGAGCAGTGGACTAGCCATGTTAAATTTTATTTTATTCACAGTTCATATCTCCTGGTATTGTTATAATAATAAAAAAATGCTGATGAAATCTTCTTAATTCAATGTGTATTTAGTTCAAGGGCCTCTAAGGAAAATCAATCATCAAATCAAACCAATGAATATTTATTGAGTCTCTACCAAACACACGCAAAAAAAGCCTTGTGCAAGGCACTATAAGTGATACAAAGTATCAAAGACTTAATAATCTATTAAAAAGATAATAGCTAATCTATTTATATATTTAGTACATGTGAATATTATAAAATAGAGTAATAAATATATAGTAAGAAATTGCATTTCTACATATATTAATACATACAAATTTCAAACAATCAATTGACTAACATGTATCAATTTTTTACTATGTGCCTACAACTGTGCTAAGCTCTGGGGATAGAAAGAAAAAGCACAAAGAGACTCTTCTCTCAAGAAGCTTACGTTATAAATGGGGAGACAGCATACACCTATATTGGAATGTACAAGATGCATGCACAGTAGATGGTAGGTAGCCTCAGAGAGGAAAGCACTAGGAGCTGTGGATGTGAGGAAAATCCTCATGTAAGAGGCTGCTCTTGAGCCAAGTTTTAAAAGAAGCCAAGGTTTCAAAGTAGTTAATGGTTATGAGGGAGAAAATTACAGGGACAGGGACAGCCACTGCAAAGACATGGAAGATAGAGCAATCTATGTGAGAAAAAGCTTGTTGGCCAGTATGGTAAGATACATAATATACAGGATGAGGAATGATGTGTAAGAAGACTGGAAAGACATTAACAGGCCAGAATTTAAAGATTTAAAATCTTTAAAATTTAAAAAAAATAAAATTAAAAAAATTTAAAATCTAAAAAAAATCTTTTGAATTTAAAATCTGAAGAATTTAAATTGTCAAACACAGACTTAAAGTTGATCTTAGAGGTAAGAAGGAGACATTAGATTTTATTGAGGAGTGGGATGATATGGTTATATCTTTGACAAACACTTTGGTTGTCATGTGGAGGACATATTGGAGTTGGGAGATACGTGGAGGAAGGGCATACAATTGGAAAGCAATTACAAGAGCCTAGGTGAGAGATGATTGGGATCTGGAAGAGAATATAGGCTGGGTGAGTAAAGAGATATCACAGAGAAAGAAATAGAGAAAGAAATCACAAGATTTAACGACTAATTAGACATGTGGGATAGGCAAGAATGAGGAGGCTGGCATGGCACAGAGAATAAAAATCTGGGTGACAGGAAGAATAGCATGGTCCTCAAAAGGAACAGTAAAGTTTGGAAGAGAGTGGGTTTTACAGTGAAAACATTAAGTTCTGTTTGAAAAATATTGAGTTTGCAATGTCACATCAAATTCCAATAGATTTAAATAAGTGCTGTATTTAGTGGGATTGTTGTTCAGTCATTCAGTCCTGTCTGACTCTTTGTGACCCCAATTAGGGATTTTTTTGGCAGACACTGGAATGGTTTGCCATTTCCTTCTCTAGATTATTTTACAGATGAGGAAATTGAGGCAAACAGGGTTAAGTGACTTTCAAAAGTCACAGAGCTAGGAAGTGTCTGAGGTTACATTTGAATTCAGGTTTTTTCTGACTCTAGGCCTGGCCCTCTGTCCACTGCATCACCTTGCTCTCTCACTGAGTGGTATAGGAGTAAATTAAATAAATTAAGGAGTAAAAACATTGGTTTGCTGAACTGAGTGCCTAGTTGAGATCAGTGATCATGAATTTGTAGTGGACCTGTCAACACAGCTTTTTGATTTTCTTCCAGGTCCTTTAAGCAGCATGTGAGTAGCAGCAGTGAAGTAAGCAGCCAGGTGCCCTGGTGGCTATAGTACCATCCCTGGAGTCAAGAAGACCTGAATTCAAATCCAGTCTCAGACACTTTCTAGCTCTGTGACCCTGGGCAAGTCACTTGATCCTGTTTGCCTCAGTTTCCTCATCTGTAAAATGAGCTGGAGAAGGAAATGGCAAACCATTTCATTATCTTTTCCAAGAAAACCCTAAATGGGGTCACAAAAAGTCAGACAACACCGAACAACAAAAACAAGGAGTAGAAAGGGAAGAGGTAGATGGTGGGAGCAATCCAAGTTTAAAGTGTGGCAAGGCTATCAGCGATTGCTGATCACCATCAATAGGACAAGAGAAGAAAGGATCCAAGGGGAGCAGGAGTTTGAAGTTATTCATCAGGAATCTAGATTGGGAAAATAGGAGAGCAGGAAGGGAGCAAGAATTTATTAAGCATTTCAATGTACTGGTCACTGTGCTGTTTTACAAATGTTTCATTTGATCCTCACAACAACCCTGTGAGGTAGGTGTTATTATTAGCCCCACTTTATAGCTGAAGAAACTGAGGCAAACAGAGGTTGTGATTTGCCCAGGGACACACAGATAGTAATTGTCTGATACCAGATTTGAACTCAATTCTTCCAGTTCCAGCACTCTGTCCACCATGCCCCCTAGCTGCCTCTAGGCTGGGAGTGTAACTAACTGACTCCTGCGGGGGGAGGGGAAGAGAGTAGTGAATGGATTGGTAGTCATCTTGTCATTGAAGAGTAAGTTTAGAAGGAGTAAGGCATAGGGAAAGATGAAAAGGTAAAGGAGTATGGTTAGATAAAAGGAATTTTGGAGTTCTTGAACACAGGAGCATTCTAAAGGTGTTGCAAACTGGTCTTCCCAACAATCTTGTGAAGTAAGTAATGTGAATATTACTATACCAATTTTAAAGATGAAATGAACTTACTTTCAAGGTTGCACACAGTATTTGAACAATAATTTCACAGAATCCTAGAAATTCAGAGCTAAAAGCAATCATTTAGAACTAATCCATTTCCCCCTCTTTATTTTATCTTATTTAGGTATCTTCTCCCACCTTCTCCAACTTCACCCCATCTCGAAGAGCTGGCCTCTATAGCAAAAGAAAATCTTTCATTATGCACTATCGATCTCATCCTTTTCAATCTTCTCCAGCCGATTTTCATAAAGCACAGGTTTGACTATGGCATACACTACCATCCCCCACCTCTCAAAAAACTCCAGTGGTTCATTATTAATTCTAGGATACAAAATAAAGCCATTTGCTTAGCATTTAAAAAACCTTCACTTTTACAATCTTCTTAGACTTTATTCCATCACAAATACTTGCAACTTTTCAGTGACCCTGGACTACTTGCTTTTGTTCCTAACTTCTGCAAGAACCCTTTCCCAGTTTCAAATCCACTTTCCTTCTAAGATTACCTTCCATTTACACTGTATGTATTTTTGTACAGTTATTTACATCTCATCTTCCCCATTAGAATATGAGTTCTTTGAGAGAAGGCACCACATTTTCACCTTTCTTTGAATCTACAGGTCAAAGAACAATGGTTGGCATGGCAAGTGAACTGACTGATATAGTTTGACTATCATTTTACAGATGAGAAAACTGAGGTACAAAAAGGCTAAGTGACTTGTCCAAGGTCTGATCAGTAGTAAGTAGAAGATCTGGGATTAAAATCTATGTCTCCCTACTCTTAGTCCAATAGTTTTTCTACCATACCACTGCTGCTTAAAGATAACAGATAAGATCATAAAAAGTTTAATTCAATGCCAGTATATAATAAAAGACAAAGAACAGATACAGACAAAGTGTTGTAAGAGTTTATAGGAGAGAAAAATCATTGAGGGCCAGGTAACTAATATTTAGAGATCTGGAAGGAAATTAAGATAGTAGTGGTATTATGACTGCTATGAATTTTTGGAAAATAAATTGAAACTAAAATAATATTCCTGGAATCACAGAATTCCAGAGATGACACAGACCACAGAAGCCATCTATTCTAATCTGCTATATCAGGCACCACTTCACAAATTACACGATAAGTGGTCATCAGCGTTTGAGTGAAGAAATCAGACAGGAGGACAGAAAAAAAAAAAGAAAACATTACCTTGGAGTTCATCAAGGATGTGCCAGAGTCATCTCTAGCTTGGAGCTGATTATTAAATTTTCTGTGTGAGCATTTACACTTTGGAAAATGGCAGATACAGATCAGAGCTCAATTTTTGTTTTGTCAATTGTGTATTTCAAAAAAAGTGTTACTAATTCATGTTGAACTTAAAAGTGTTTGTGTGTCCTTCCCCCCAATCCCTCCCAGATTCAAGTTTATCAGCACAGCCCTGTGATAGTCTATAAACATAACGTGTATTCTGCAGGAGTGAAGTAAAAGATGTTAGGTATTAAATCATGAGATTGGAGTCCTGGTGACTAGAGGTCAACAACCACAACCACAACAACCACAACAACTGGCATTTATGTAACCTTTTACAATTTGCGAAGTGCTTTATATCCCTCATCTCATTTAAGTCACATAAAAACCATGGAGTAAGCTCACTCTACTTTTGAATAATTATAATTATTCTAGAGTTTCTTCTTCGTCCCATATCTGAAGTTACAGAGTGATTCTTGGATATTTTGGTGCTTTGATGTTTTAAAATCAGATTTCATTTTAAATGGTCAAACATAAAAACAAAAATTAGGAGTAGAATCTGTTAGGGAAAGTATATGTTTATATATGTATCTATATATGAATGTATGTATGTATGTGTATATATGTGTATGTATATATCTATACATGAATATATCCATGCTTAATTATAGACTATTGGGGGAGAAGGGGAGATGAAGGGAGAAAAAAGAACAAAGTAAAAAGTGTATAGCAGAGAACAAAAGAAAACCTTCATGGAAGCAAAAATGGACAGCTCTCAACACAATGCATAATATTTAATATATAGGCTTTCTTGAAATGGAAATTTATTGCTATACATTTTGAATCCTTTTATGTTCTGCTGTGCACACATGTTTTGTTTTGTTCTATTTTATATTTAAGTTTCAATATTTAAGTTTGTAATGTGTTGTTTTTTTAACTTTTCTTATTATTTTTTAAGTTTTAGTATTTAAGTCTAAAATTTAAAAATAAATAAATGAGTCACAGTATCAGCTAGACTCTTTACAAGAAATTGGGACAGGGAATGAAAAGAATACTGACTTCACAATAGGAAGATCTAGTTTCAAATACTGGTTTAGTTCTTAGCTGTGTGACAGGTAGGCAAGTCATTTAACATCTTTGAGACTCAATTTTCTCATCTTTAAATAGGACAAATACTATTTAAAGAGTCTACATGAGACAGTACATAGAGAGCTGGTCTGAATCAGAAAGGCCTGAATTCAAATCCTACCTTCAGCATACATTGGATATATGACACTGGGCAAGTCATTTAACCTCTAAGGGACCCAGAATTGTAGATAGGACTTTCTTGACTGGGAATGGATTATTACCAATGAAATCATAGATCTGGTTAAAAATAATAATATCAATATTTGCAATATCTACCTCACAGGATTGCTGTAAGGAAAGCACTTTTTTTCATTCTTAGAATTCTGTTCAAATCCAAAGTATTATTAATAATGGTGTTTAGTTGCCTTGAAAATGGGAGTTCATATATTCAAAGGACTTTGGGGGCATCAATGAGATGGGAAAAAGCTTTGCATCAGAGACATAGGGCTAAAGTACACAATAATTTAGACCATTCTGGCCAAATGACTTGGAATGGTATATAACGGCTGGACAGTACTTCAAGAAAAAGATTAGTGCCAGAGGTCACAAAAAGCATTACCATCCTAAAGACAGAATCTGATTTAAGGAACAAATGGTGATAGAGGTCACGTTTTTAGCAGTAATGACAAGAATTTTACATGCCAGAGGTTGTGGAAGGAAACTGAAAAAAAATGGGTTGAGTCACAAAGAAATAAAATATGATCAAGCCCTGAAAAAAACAAAGAAGAACAAGAACAAGGAGATGTAAGAAAAAATGTAAGCTGGGGAGAAGTAATAGAGAGGTCAAAGTGACAGAACAAATGATTTATGTTAATGTACTTTAAAAGTCCATAGTTTTACTGACTATTAAGTTTCAAAAAAAAAATACCTGGACTTTGGGGTTACAAGTCACTATGTCTGCCTTGACTGAAAGGGTAATTTAAAAAAAAACTTTCTTTTAGACCTATACAGTAATTTTAAAGTTACATTACTGCAGAAAATTACATGATATTCTGCATTATATTTTTCCCCAGGTTTTTGTCATAGGTAGTCATGCATAAAAATAATGGGAAAAATCCTTGAGCTTTAAAATTTTCACATTTAGGCAGCCCTACAAGTGAAATGTATTTGGGGGATAAAATGTTCATTAAAAGGAATCAAAGCATTATGGAATTATACTATAAAATAATTTTTGACAGCCGAAAGAGACATTAGAGGTCATCTAAGAGAGTACTTTAGTTTACAGATGAGGTGACTGAGGCTCATAGGTTAAATGACTTGCACATGGAAGTATGAAAATTGTGAAAATTGCTTTTCCATAAGGGCTTAAGTTTCCATTTGTTTCTAATTCTATAAAGTGAGGCAGTGATGCTGAACTTCCTGGATTGTTGTCATTCTAATAACTTTGGGTAGGTCATGAATGTATCAATAACAACAACCACCATAATAATGACTTGCACCTGTATACCACTTTATAATTTGTAAAGCCCTTTCCCACCTGTTAGCTCATCTGATACTACATGAGATGGGTAGTGCAGTCATTTTATTTATGAGGAAGTAGAAGATTAAATTAGATATTGCTATTAATTTCAATAACAATTACAATAATAGCTAACATTTATGTAGCACTTACTATTGCCAGGCACTAACATACAGTGTCCTAAGCATTGTACTAAAAATTTCTCATTTGATCCTCACTACAATCCTGGGAGATAGATACTGTTACTATCCCCACTTTATGGATGAAGTAACTGAGGCAAACAACAGGTAGGTGACTTGCCCAGGCTCACATTGCTAGGAAATGCCTGAGGCTGTGATTTGAACCTGAAGTCTTTCTGACTTCTGTTCATTGTGCTATTTCATTGCCCCTTAATAATAACAATAACAAACAATATCTCAAGAGTAGGTGTCGCTAGAGAGGTGGATTCAGAGTTAGTTAACAAGGTTTGGGTTCAGAGCATTTCCTCTGAGGCATCCTGTCTCAATGATTCTGGACAAATTAATTTATCCTCATTGCCCCAGACAACTCTCTAAGACTGAAGTGGCAAAGCAGTTGCTACTCTATATTGGTAGTGGGAATTTCTTCATTGGGAATCCCTTGAAATTGTAGGTCCCTACAAAATAAATGACAGCTAGTATTTACACATCACTATATAACTGTTTTCTGTATGTGAATTTGAGTTTACCAATGAAATGAAAGCTCAGAAGAGGTTAAAGATACAGTTATCCCTTCCTCATTGTGACTTTCCTCATTGCGGTTTCAATATATCATGGGGCTGCATAAAAAATTAAATGGGAATTTTGGGGAAGTTTTGTGGAAGTTGCAGAAGATATGTGAAGTCCAGTACACGACACAGAAAAAGTTTAGAAACTCATAAATGCATAAAATATATGTATAGTATTATATAATATCAATCCAAATTTTACAATAAGGTACTGTAAACATCCCATAAAAGAAAAAGAAAAAATTCAGACTTCTCTGGCACAAAGGGAGGGCCAAAAAATTTTATGTGGATTTTCTAGACTGTGGGGGCACTGTACCTCTAACCCCCACAATGTAATTATACATACATGCATATACATATGTGTGTGTGTATATATATATATACACACATACATGCACACACATGTGTGTGCTGGTAACATTTAACAACTGGTTCTCTTGGGGGGAGGGGACTGTATAGTTTAAGATTAATTAACATTTTCTCCCTCACTTTCTTTATACTAGACAATCAACAAATCAAACCCTCATTTATAGCATTTACTTACTTCTACAGTAGAAAAACTCTTGCTAAAAATTTAACAGAAACCCAGTATAAGCCGACTCCAGCTCATGCATGCCTCTATGAATAGTATACATGTGTTTTATGGTCTAAGGTGAGCATTCCCAAAACAACCTTGTGAAACAGGTAGAGTAGGTATCATTACCTTCATTTACAGAATAGGAAACTGAGAGTCAGTAGATTTAAGTGACAGTTTTTTTCCCCATAGGTTATGTCCTATTTTCAATTTTGAGTCTGTCTGAAACAGTAACAAAAGACTCTGAATTCCAAGCAAAACCTACCTGTGCTGTAAGGAGGAAATAGCTACCTCTTCAAAGAAAGTTGAGGAATGAGGCTGTGGTGAGGATAACAATGTTTTGCTTATTCTTAATCCACAAAGTGTCTCCTGGTGAATTTTGGACCAACACTTTAAAGTAGCTTCTCACAGACACCATTCAAGAATATGTCCATCTCCACTTTCCTCTGTCCCCATGGACCTATACTTCTTTGTCCCCCTGCTCTTGTCTTCTTTCTGTACTATGATGTGTATTCTTCACAGAAATTTCTTACCTTGCAAAACCTGACCTCATAAAATTGAAGCTTATATTTAACTCACTAGATTAAAATCCAAGCTTACACTTAATGCGCTAGAAAACCAAGCATAATTTTATATGGGTATATGACTGTATGTACATATGTGTTTTTTTCTCTTTCTCTCAAATATAGATATATATATATACACATATATATGTGTGTGTCTTGATTTAGTCTTGCTTGAATATATATTATATATTATATATATAAACACAAAACATATGCATATATACTTAATATATAATATTCATTTCAACAAAAACAGTTTATAGATAACACATATATAACGTTTTAAAGTTTGCAAAATGTTTTACATACATTATCTCATTTGATCCTCTCAACAACCTTGTGAGGGAGGTGCTAATATTATTCACATTTTACAGTTGAAGAAACTGAGGCAAACAGAAGTTAGTGACTTTCCCAGGTTCATATAGCTAATAAGTGTCTGAGTCAAGATTCAAACTCAGATCTTTCTAACTCCAAATCCAGGACTATAATCACTGTACCACTTATTACATGATTACATTTTCTCTCTCTTTCTCTCTCTCTTTCTCCTCACACATGTATTTACATACACATGTGTATATGTAAACATGCATATACACATATACATTGTGTTATGCATATATGAACACATTGTATTATATTATGTTTTATGTATGTGCACATCTGTGTTTTCATACATGAGTATTTTTATTGACATAATAAGAGCCATAAAAGTATTAAGTCATTTCCTCACATGAACTTTTAGTAGTAAATAACATTTTCGTGGGTGAAGTAATTTTTGAGGGTCTTAACTCAGTGTTGACACAGACAGCAAGGAAGCCAGACTAAGTCGAGAGAACTAGGTTGTAACCTCAACTTTGTCACTAATAATTTATTTATGTTTGGGCATGCTGCTACATTTCTCAAGTTTCTTTAAGGATAAAATGAAAGAATTGAGTTAGAAGAACTTTAAGGTCTTTTGCAGTTCAAAAGTTCCATTATTCTTTCTATATGGCTATTTTTTTTCTAATCAGTGACTATTGCTACTTTCTAATCTGTTAAAATTCCTAGGAAGTAAGTCAAGTTGGCTCTGACAAGACAAACCAGTCACACTGTCCCTGTTGACTTTTTCTCTCTTTCCAGAGGTGGCACAAAAAGACTTTGAGAAATGCCCTGTGGATGGAGGACTACAAGTGGGAGAGAATAACCAAAGTGTTTCTCTAAAACGCTGAAACGCTGAAAATAAGCTTACTGAGATTTATTATTGCAAGGTTGTTGCAAGGATGACTAAGTAGGCACACATGAATTATAAATAAGTTGATGTTATCTGTCATCTTTGGGAATTACAATTATCCCATCAATCTAAACTGTTCAGCTATGATGTGGTGGTATGATTTACTAGTAATGAAACGGGTGGTTAACTCAATCATGGACGGAGAACACATTCTGGGTACATTCAAAAAAGTAGCTCTGATAAGATACAAATCACTAAGGTATTGTCTTGGTGTAAATGCATTCAAAACTAGACTTTCATTGATATCTAGATTCTATACGAGTTTACATTAAATTTTTAAATTAAAAAAATAATCCCAGAAGACATTGGAAAAAGAGAATCACTGTAAATTCTTCAAATTTGTAAATTGGTTTCTTTTCTTTTTTTTTTTTTTTTTGCAATCAGTATCCTTGGAAGATGGACCATAGAGCAAATCCAACTTGTCTGTATATCTAGCAACTAATTCCTTTACAATGTAGCAATATTGCCTGAACATGCCACTACTCTAAGTTGTCTTGATACACCTGACACAGATCCATTTTTTTTTTTTAAATCAGGTAACTGGAGCTGGCTCAGAATATGAGTTCCTTTGGAGTAGGAATTATTTCAGTCAGGCAGTTGGTGAATAAATACTTATTAAGCCCCAACTATGTCTTTGTGTTATATATTAGGGATAAAAAAATAAGGCAAAAGACAATCACCATTCTTGAGGAATTTGCAATCTAATGAGAGAGACAAGAAGCAACCAAATATGTATAAACAAGTTATTTGGAGGATAAGTGAATATTTAAAAGAGGGAAGACATTGGAATCAAGAGGCTTGGTAAAAGCTACCTGTGAAAGATGAGATTTTAGTTGGGACTTTAGTTTCATTCCTAGTTTTTTTTTTTTTTTTTTTTTTTTTTTAATCTCCAGTGCCAAACCTACATTGGACATATTTTCCTCTCCCCCTTCCCCATAACTTTCCACCATTCCCATTTTCATATTTCTTCTGTATGTTGTCTTTCTCATTAAAATGTAAACTCCTTGTGGACAGGGAGTTTCATTTGTTTGCTTGTTTTTGCATCCCCACCATTTAGCACAGTGTCTAGTAAACCTTAAATATGTGATTACTTCTTTTTTTCTTTTTTTCTTTGTTTACATATGATATTGCTGAAAATAAATAGAAATACAACTTTATACCTATGAACAGTCTAGGTGAGTAGAGGGACATAAAAATATAAGGGTAGTCTGGAAATAGGTCCTTTAAAGTATTGAATTCCAGCACAATACTTTGGATTAGTAGTCATTGTGATTATAGTTGACTTTCAAGAAAATAAATCTGTTGACTACGTAAAAAGATGAAAACATATTATACTATTTTCTGATACAGAAGAGAAAAATTTGGAGAAAGGACTATTCATTACGATAATGAAATAGCTAAAATGTTAAAAAGTTGAACTAGAATGTTGGCAGTGGAAACAATAATAATCACAATAGCTTATATTAGTATAATAATTAAAAGTTGAGAGAATGCTTTCCATGTATTATCTCCTTTGATCCACCCAACCCTCTGAGACAGGTAATGCAAATATCATTCCTCTATTATAGTAAAACAACCGGCGTTCATAAAGTTTAAGTCCACTTTCATAAGGTCACAAAACTAGTAACTATTAGAACTGAAATTTTTATCCAGGTCTCAAATTCAGTACTCTTTTGATTATTCCACATTGCTTATTGTAAAAGAAGTAAGGTAGGTATAAGTACATAACAAATATTTTTCAATTGCTTATCTAACCCAATGTTATGTTTTTTATTGTCATACATAATTAGAAAAACAGACATTTTGACTCAATAAAATCATAATATTAAAGGTCCAGGTTTGATTCATAAACATATACAATACTCATAGACACATCTATACATTCATAATATATATGCATATTACACACATATTTAAACACACAGTATGTATGTATATTATGTATGTTTGTAACATTTAAAAATTGTTTTTTTTCCTAAAAAATTGTTTCTCCTTGACCAAAAAGTAATTGATAGGAGAAAAATAATCTTAAAATATCATTATATAACATTAATTATATTTAGCACAATAGAAATACTTGCCATAAAATATTTCTTTTATAGCCACTAATCACACTGTATAGACAAGTTGAGCAATATTTTGTGACCTATTGCAGAAAAGAAATAACTCCATGAGCTTTCAAAATAATTAATGTATATAGACTCCTAGGAGTTTTTCCTAGGCATTATCCAATAGATGGAAGACAATGGAATATTTTCATTTCTACCAGACAACTATATTTTGAAGCCAAGTCATTTTAGAGTCCAACATCAAAAGTCTTTGCGCATGTACCTGCAGGGTAATTCCGTGTTTGGGCAAAAGCCGCATTGAAGCATAGAAGCTGACACAGTCTGTCATACTGTATGAGGTGGTAAAATGATGAAAGAAAAAAAAGCAATTCTATTTATATTTGTGCATACACAATTACTGCTGGTTGTTCTTTCTTCCCCTATTCATTTAGTGAAGGCAATTTCAAATGCATAGCACCTAAATTAAAGTCTTGACAGCTTTTTCTCTCTCCCTTCCTTCCCTCCCTCCTTCCCTCCTTTCCTCTTTCTGCCCCCTCCATTCCTTCCTTCCTTCCTCTTCCTTCCTTCTTTTCTACCTCCCTCCTTCCTTCCTTTTATCTGAGGGGGAGGGGCTAGGCAATGTGGTTAAGTGACTTGCCCAGGGTCACACAGCTAGTGAGTGTTAGGTATCTGAGAGTGGACTTGAACACAGGTCGCCCTGACTCCAGGGCCAGTGCTTTATCCATTAAGCCACCTTCCTTTTCTTTCTTTCTTTCTTTCTTTCTTTCTTTCTTTCTTTCTTTCT
>NW_020944646.1:2043922-2087507 GCF_900497805.2 Vombatus ursinus
TTTCTTTCTTTCTTTCTTTCTCTCTTTCTTTCTTTCTTTTTCTTTTTTCTGTCTTTCAACTCCAAGGCAACAGATTTTCCACCTGACTAGAGTTAGCATGAATGTGGCATGAGGATATCATTTCTTCTTCCTTTAAATCATTGTTAAAGGGGGACTGTCTGGATTGATCGCTCAATTTTGAAATCAATGAAAACTAGGGAGAACTGTTTGAATTGTCTCTAAACAAACTCTTGCCCAACTCTCATGTTTTAGATGTTTGATTTTTGTGGAAAAGAAAACCTGACAATTGTTTAAAAAAATCGATTGAAAACGATAATAGAAAATGAAAGTGTTTGATGACTTAATTCCTGACTGATGTCAGCAAGTCCCTTTTCAGCTGTTCCTATGGGGGGGAAAAGTGACAATCAAGGTTCTGCAATAATATAAGGAAAACGTACAGTAACCTCAAGGTTATTAGCAGAAATGCTACAACACTGAACATAGGTTTCACTTAGAAGATGAATATTTAGTGTCATCTTATAGAATAGAAGACTATTTTCCAGAAATTTCCATAACTTCTTTCCCACTCAAATGTCAGGGATTTCTGTGGGGAAGAGGGAAATACCTGAATAGGTCATACATTTTGAAACACTGAGTATGTCATACACATACTCAAAACCACATTGTTAACTTTGAAATTTATATTGTCTTAGACATGAAAGAGAACATCAAGCTTTCCAATACAGAGCCGCCACAGATACCAGTGAATGACAACCAGGGGAGGATTCTAGGATGCCAAAACTTAGAAGGAAATTATAGCACTATCCCAGGCTGTTTCCTCCCTCCCAATGGTCACATCCCAGTTGGTTCCTTCCCATTCCCCCACTACTTGCACCATCTTTACTATTCTTCTCCTCCTTCTCCTAGCCATCATCATAACAAAAACCCTATCTATGACTCTGTACCCATCCTACCCTTAACTAGAAATTATCATGGGGCAGGAGGGAAAGAGTCACAAAAAAGGCAGTGAGATTGTTTTTAGGTTATTTAACAGTAATTCAACAGCATATATAAAATGATTTTTCAAATATCTTACAATAGTTGCCATTCTGTTGCTGTTGTTTTAGTTTAAAAATAATTTTCCTCATTTGGATGATCTATGGAGAGTAAACTAAATTATTCACTACTATAAATCATTGGGCTGATGGTGGTGAAAATCTCTATTTTCTTGAGATCTGCCCCATCATCACCATGGTATATTATTAAATATCAGGAACCATCACCATGAAAATTTATGAACTCATCTTGTTGCTGTCAAATAGTTATGTGCAATAACCAAAGCACTTTGGTTTGCTATAGCATAATAATGACTTGAGTTAGGATGATTTGATCATTTAGGACTAAAGATTGATGGCATTAAAAAAAAGAAACAAGTACAAATAAATGCTGGGCTCTCCTGCTACTTTTTAAAATCATTCTATATGCTGATCATATGTGGCAAAGAACTTCCAATTTCTCTCTTACGTAAAAGGATATTCCCACTGAGATAAAATGCTGATATTTCCAAGACTAGCACAGAGTTGCGTCTGCTACAAGAGCATCAGGGGAGAAATTCTTGAACATCTGAGGACCAACAATGTGGAAGGAAATACATAAACTTATTTTCTATTTACTGATTGAGCACAGATTTTATGATGGAGTGTAGATGCCATATGAAAAATGCAAGTCTTTGAAAATATTAAAGCAGAGAGCTGATTTTTTTTTAGGAACCCAGGGATATATTTGTTCATAATTAACTTTCCTTACTTGTAGCTTTTCACAGAACATTAAGTATAGATGCTCTAAACTTTAGTTCTGAACATACATACACACACACACACACTAAGACACACATATATAGATATATACACATACATATATATACACACATATTTGTGTGTATATATACATATATACACCTATATTTGTGTGTATGTTACACACACAAATATATATTCTTCCCTGCCCTTCCCCCTTCCCTTCCCTGCCCCCATACAATGTATTGTACTAGTCATTTATTATCCAATGTTCTAGTGCTCAGAAAGTTACAATGTTCTATTAATGGAATAATTCCTTTATTTGAATATGTTGAATGACTTACATGAATATGTATAGACTACTATGCTTGACATAAAGGGAGAGATACAAAGATCATGTCCCTAAATGAAAGGAGTTTCATTGTAGTGAGGCAGCGTGGCATAACGGAAAATAAGCAGGATTTGTAATCAGGAGACATTTAAGTTCTAATCTTACCTCTGAAAAGCCAGCTACGTAACTGAGCATATCACTTCATTTCTTGGAACCTTAGTTTCTCATATGAAATATAATGATGATAATAAGGAAGAAAATAAACATTTATTAAGTGTTTACTCTGTGCCAGGCACTGTGCTAAATGTTTTATAAATATCTAATTTCATTCTCACAATAACCCTAGGTTATTATTCTCATTTTACAGTTGAAGAAAGTGAGGCAGACAGAGATTTAGTGATTTGTCCAGGTTTGCACAGCTTTTATGTGTCTGAGGTCTGATTTGTACTCAAGTCATCGTGATTCAATGCTCTAGTTCCCTTTCATGCATAGAATCTTTCTCTCAGAGTTGTTGGAGAATCAATTAAGATAATTTGAGAAATGCTTTGTAAACTTTAAAGCGCTATGAAAATATCAGTTATGATTACCGGTTATGATATATTAAAAAAAAACTAATACAAGCTAGCACAAAATAAGTATATTAAAAAGGCAGAAATCAATGTAACACAAATCCTAAGGGGGAAAAAATGATCTGGAAAGGCTTCTTGGAGAAGAAAACTTTTCAGAAGGCAGAAGTAAATGATAGCTATTTCAGAAATTTGCAATGGCTTGGACATAGATGTGGAAACAGGAAAATAGAGATGTGCTTGGGGGACTCTTTCCGAATTGACAAATGACCTATTACTGTCTACCTGAAATACAGGGTGTTCTAAATCTTAGTGCAGTTTTAAACTTTAACATCACTAAAACTTTTTGGACACCTTGTTTCAAAAAGGCCTCGTAATACAAAATGCAATCTCCTGTCTCTGTGTCTTTGAACAGGCTCTCTCTCATGTCAGGACTACATTACTATACTTTATATTGAAGTTTTTTTTAAATTTTTTTGGATATTGAACTTTTATAATCCTTAGTTGTCTTCAAAACTCATCTCATATGTCATCTCTGACCTGAAGCCATTTCTAATAGCCACAACTGCCAATGTCACACCTCCAGGAAAATTATTTTGTATGTACTTTAATTTTTTTTTTGCTTTTATGTGTACATTTTTTTTCTTTTCTGATTGAATCTAAGCACCTTGAGGATAGGAAGTATTTTTTTGTAGTCCAGAACCTAACCTAGTGCCTAGGGCATAGCAGTAGTTGGATGCCTAAGGCTCTTTACCACGTTCCCAAATTTCGTGATTTCATTCTTACATAATAAATTAATTGAAGTTTCAGTCAGGACCCTTTCTTAAAAAAAAAAAAGTGCCATCTATTTCATACGTCTTGAATATCTTCCTTTTCATTAACTGCTTCCCATCTACCTATATACATGCCCATGTCTCTCTCTCAAAGGAGTATTTTCTTGACGGTTCTTCCTCATTTACTTTCTGTCTCACTTTCACCTTCTATGTTTTGAAAATGTGTCCAACTTATGCCTTTACTTCATCATCACCTCCTTATAATCTGACTTCCATTCACACCACATCATTGAATTGTTCACTGCAAGAACACTAATTAAATTTGGACCCTGTTTTAGATCTACTATGAGGGAAAAAGCAAGATCAAAGAAGGATTAGAATCATTCCTCTGATCAGATGACTTCATAATAATGAATGAAAGAGAGAGAGAAGAACTAATCAAGTCTTATTTTGCTTCCCTTTTATCTACCAAGGAGATTTTTTGTCAGACTTGGAGAAATAGAACAAAAGTGATTTTAGGAAAGACCTGATAAATGAGAAGTCAACAAAACACAGAGAAGGTCCAAATAATCTATTTCTTGAGATACTGAAAGAACTTGGGTATGTGAGTGTTAAATCACTGTCTATGATAATTTAAACATCATGGAAATGAAAGCAGTACCATAGAATGGAGGTTTAAAAAGTAATTTTTTTCCAAAAGAGAAAAAGTAATGTATGCTGACCTTGATCTATGTTCCTAACAAATTCCATAATACTTTATTTAAAAAAAAAAAAAGTAGTGATTGATGAACATTTAGGGAAAAGAGGATCACTACAGGATTTATCAATAACAGGTCATTCCAGAAAAAAACCAATGTCATCTTTTTTTCCCCTTTCTGAGCAATTTATTAGGAAAATTCAATAGATATGATTTATCTGGATTTCAGGAAAGTATTTTTTAAATCTGATTATATCTTTATAGATAATATGAAGAGGTATGGGATAGATCATAGTTCAGTAAGGTGGATTTGGAATTGATTAAATGACCAGAACCAAAAATTATCAATCTAGAAGTCTTTTGGGCAATGACACAATTCTCTATCTTTGGTCTCAGTCTTGTGTGTGTGTGTGTGTGTGTGTGTGTGTGTGTGTGTGTGTATGTATATACACATGCATACATATATATGCATATATATGTATATGACTTGCATGAAGGCATAGATTAAATGCTTAATAAATTTGTGAGTGACATATACCTCCACCAGTTGAATACTTACTGGGTCTTTATAGCAGAAATGTCAAACTCACAGCCAGCAGCCTCAAGGGACTAGCAAAACTCTAACTAAGGCCCAATTAGCTAAAAATGTAATTGGTAAATGTTTACAAAATAAAAAAAATACAACATAGATAATGCTAATTTGTTTTTTTCTAAGTCAATAAGTGCCCTTCAGTGATCTATTTCTATCTTAGTTTGATATCACTGCTTTAAAGCACAACTCAGATATGACTTCTAGAAAACCTTCTTTAATTAACCGTGTATTATATATAGCACTTTGTATATCTTCTAGGTATTTGTCATGTATTCTTTTGTATGTAAGTTATTTATGTATTAGTCATATTGCCATAAACCTCTAGGAGACCAAGATGGAAAGGACTGTAACTTATCTAAACTTTTTATTTCCCTCAGAACCTAGCCAACTGTTCTTCATACAATAGGCTCTTAATCAATATCTGTTGTATGGAACTGAATGTAATCTTCACTAAAAAGACAATTTAATACCAATTTTCTTGTAATAGCTTCTATTGCCTCATATATCCTTCCCTCCTAAAACTGAAAAATAATGTTGGAAAAGATTAAATAATAAATTTACCCACATTCAAGATTCTGTCTATTTTTCCAATTTAGTAATATTCTAAGGAAAGAGAAAAGGAATTTGCAATGAGCATTTCTGTGTGTTCAATAGACTATTCCAAAAATTTCTCATTCCTACTGGGTAAAATGTCTTCAGGAACAAAAAAGATTCATCTGTAAGGAGCTGCTGCCTGGGTACGAGGCACCTGATCTACTACAGTGTGCTATCCACTCAATAAAGACTCAATAAATTCTTGCTGAGTAGTTAAGGCTGTGATACAAAGTGGTGAGATCTGCCCTTGACAAGCATGAATACATTCAGACTATATTCCCCACAGCTCCTTAAATATGGAAAGCCTTTCCTGAACCCCTTAGTCATCAGTGCTCTCAGAGCAACTACTTAAGTGATTGCTGAAAGAATGAATAAATTGCCAAAAAAAATCATGAAAAGATACATATTGATATATACGTACATATGTATGTCACTTGCATAGCAAATTTTAAATAGTAAATGGTCAATACTCATTTGTCAATTGTTTAATTAAATACTTATCATGGAGCTAAGTATTTCCCAGGATAAGGCAGCTGGGTGGTACAGCTGATTGAGTGCTGGACCTAGAGCTGGACCTAAGTACAAACATGGCCTTAAATATTTTACTTAGATATGTCTTTGGGCAAGTCACTTAACCTCTATTTGCCTCAGTCTCCTCAACAGTAAGAAAAAAATGGATATAATAGCACCTACATCACAGATTTGTTGTGAAGCTCAAATGAGTTAATATTTGTTAAGTGCTTAGCACAGCGTGTGGCACCTAGCAGATGCTATTTAAGTGCTTATTCCCTTCCCAGTACCACTGTTTGCCTTAAACTTTTGAATTCACCTCCTGGAGACTAAAATTGCTTTGTGAAATTTCTCTCTGTCTCTGTCTCTGTCTCTGTCTCTGTCTCTGTCTCTGTCTTTGTCTCTCTCTCTCTCTCTCTGGTGTGTGTGTGTATGTGTGTGTGTGTGTGTGTGTGTGTGTGTGTGTGTGTGTGTGTGTGTTAGGGCCAAACTGAGAGGCACCATGACACACTTGAGGGAGGGATGTATTTAGGGTGAGGAAAATATGGATTCAAGACTTGTCTCTGACACATACAAGTTGTGTGGCTCTGGGCAAATCACTGAACCTCTCAGCAACCACAGGTAACTTTTTAAAACTATAAATGACAGACAAATTGCCAATTTGAGATGGTCAATGATGGCTCCATGCTGGGAGTTACTCACTGCATGAATGGATGAAATCACAAATTTGAGTCAGAAGGAAGGAAGAAAGAAATGGAAGGAGGGAAGGAGGGAAAAGTGGTAGGGAGTAAGGAAGCGAGAAAAGAAGGGAGGGAGAAAGGAAAAGGGAAGGGAGGAGGGAAGGAGGGAAGGAAGGAAGGAAGGAAGGAAGGAAGGAAGGAAGGAAAGAAGGAAGGAAATAAGGAAGGAAAGAAGGAAAGAGGAAGGGAGGGAGGAAAGGAAGGAGAGGGAAAGGAAGAAAGGAGGAAGGAAGGAAAATGGGAAGGAAGGAAGGAAGACCCTTTTGAACAGCTGTGGGCTATAACCAAGAATAATTACAATGAAATTCCCCTTGAGAATATTGGTTTCATTCTGAATGTCATTTGGCATTGTTAGGTGATTCTGAAAAAGACCTGTTTTAAAGTAAACATGTTACAATGAAGACAAAAGAAAGTTACTCCCAATAGGAAAATGAATACTGCTCCTCATTGTCCAAGCCTGAGACTGGGTTATGAACTCAATTTCATAAATCTCTCAAAATAAGGAGAACAGAACATTTGGAACTATCCCTAAAACTACTTTTTTTTGTTTTTTTTTTCCACTTGGGACATTGAGAAGTACACATATGCAAAGTTTGTCACCTTCTAGACATAGGAAATAAGCTCTTTAAAAATGAAGCAAAGGCAATCTGCACTGGAAATCATCCTGCTCTGCCTAAGAGGCTAATTTGCATTTAGTACTTACTGAACATAAAACATAAAAATTTTATTTATGCTATTCATAAAATGCTAAGCAGTATTGAACTCCCAGTCCTGAAAAATAAACTCACCTTTTAGCAATTTATGATCAAAGATTAGACAGTAAGAAATAATGCTGGGAGGTTGATATTTCTTGTTAGATTTAGGACCATATGCAATGACTTTCACATCTCAAAATACTTAAATATGCAAAATGGCAGAGACATTTAAACCGAAGGGACTTTGTGGTTCTGAATGAAGCTTTCATTGTCTCTTAAGATTTTCTTTTATTTACAATTCTTCATCTGTTACCACTAAAGCTTTAGCAACTCAAAAAAATGCAAACAAAAAGATGCAACTTCTGTTCAACCTTCTCTTATATGTAGTTTATAGAGATTAGGAGAAAAAAAATCACATACATCCAAGCTCAAGTATTATGGGGATAGAATCAAGTTCCTAATATAATCTGTCCTACTTAGGAAAAATAGAGAGGGTTTATAACACTGTGAGAGAACCATAATAGATCCTGATGAAAAGCTTCTGTCAGTGAAGAAGAGTCTAGTGAGGAAAAAAAGACACAGGACGTCACTAGATATTGTAAATTCCCTGTTGGAAAGATTTCTCACAATACCTCCTTTATAGAGGTGAACAAAGAGGTGAATCTATTAGGAAAGGCAGAAGAAACTGAAACTGAGGATGAAAAGCCATAAAGAAGTTATTACAATTGCACTGGAGAAAGATAGTTTCTCCCTTAGGAAACCTGGTTAATAAATTGAATAAGAATGATGTCAAGATTGGGGAGGGGAAAGTGAAAGGTAAAAGAGCCATCTTCCAAAGAATGGTGGAAGGGGGGAGAGAAAGAGGCACAGAGATAGAGACAGAGAGAGACAGAGCTGGACAGAGAAATAGATATTCTGACAGAGATAGAGAAAGACAGAAAAAGAAAGTCAGAGGTAATGAGACAACGGAAGAGATAGAAAGGGAGAGAGGTAGAGACAGAGACATAGAGAGAGAAGCAGTAACAGAGACAGAGTGGAATGGGAGATATGGAGAGACAGAGACAAAAAGAAAGACAAAGACAGAGACAGAGAGAGCTCATTTCTGAGGCTTCTTTTAAACACTCAAGGATCTAGCTTGCTGACTGTCTGAATAAATATTAAATTCATTTGAAGTTTAATAGGAAATGGGTCATATTGTTTCTAGTCTCTTTGATTTGAAAGTTGTCTAAAAGATAAACTCAGTGTAAATAGCCTGGATTCTTTTTTAAATACTGTGACTCCCTCCCCCCAATTCATATATTGGATGAATGCTTTTATAGATGACATCTTGAATATATATTCTCATTTGAATACACTTGTAGCTTACAACATGATGAATATTTGGAAATGCAATAATATTCACTTCATGCAAATGTGGAGTCAAATATACATTATGCTCCCTCTAGGCAAGAAAAACAATTAAATCCTAATAATATAGAACTGTTCTGTCTTTGCTTTTGTATCATTATTGTACCCGCAGGCTACAGAGAATAGTAAACACCAGATATAACATATTTCAAATATAATGAAAAATACTAGGGCACGGTAGCAATAACTTACTTAATGTAACTAAGCATTCAAAGAGCCTTATTCTAAAATATAACATTAAATGCATACAATAAACTGTCCACATAATTTTGTCTCTTCACAAATGTGGCTGCATATTTGTTAAATGATAATTAGAAAGTAAATGGAAAGAAAAGGAAAAAAAGATATGTGTGAAGTATCCATGTTTGTTGATGTTGATCAATTTTACAATATGAAAAATTAAACATGCAATTGTTTAATTTGGTGAATTGGAAAATAGATGATAGGCAACGAAAAATAATATTTGAATATATGTTTCTAGGTTTGATGTATGACCTGGGCCTCAGTTTCCAAATATGTAAAGTATATAAATGTATATTTACATAAATTATGTAAATATAATATAAATTTATATAAATATAAATTATAAATCTGTAAAGAGATTACTTTCTAGTCCTATATCTATGCTCCTTTTATCCTTTGAACAGTAACACTAATGCTACTTCATATATTCATTTATAAAAGTTCTACTAAAGGTAGAAAGTTAAGAAACCAATAAATAAATTGAGAACATGTACATTAAGTGGTAGTTCAAGAAGAAGAAATTGTAAATGGAGAAAATATAAAGGAAGAAATGCCTTTAAAGGTTTGGGACAATTCTAACAAAAGCACAGATTCTATGAGTAGGAATTTATTTCAGAGACAATCTAGTGTAACATATCCCCTAACATTCTCAAGAAGTACAGATGAGGCTTCCTCTAGAACTCTCATGAGACCTTATGAGGCATGGTCATCTTTTCATTTAGCTGTTATAATTATTAGGAAATATTTCCATGTATCAGGTTGTCCCAAAGGGCTCTTTCCTGGACCCTCTTATTTTCTCCTTCTATACAACTTCACTTGGTGATCTCATCATTTCCCATAGATTCAATTACCATCCCTCTCCTGCTGAAATTTAAATCACTTATCCATCCCTTATATCTCAGCTAAGCAACAGACTCATACCTCCAACTGTCTAGCAGACACCTTGAACTAGATGTACATTAGACATCTTAAACACAATACATCCAAAATTTAACTCATCTTCATTTGCCCCAAATCCTCCCTCTTCCAAATGTTCTTATTATTTTTGAAGACACCACCATTCTCTCAATCTGCTAGGCTCAAAACCTGGGAACCATCCTCAATTCTGTCCCACTTCTCAGTTCCTGCCTCCATTTCCAATCTTGACTATGCCTTTTTCTCTCCTCTGATCCTACTACCACTTTGGTGCAGGTTCTCATCTTCTCATGTATTAACTATTGCAATACTCTACTGGTTGGTCTGCCTGTAACTGTTGTCTCCTCAATTCAGTCTATCCTCTTTAAAAGTCAGTGATTTTCCTAGTGTGCAGGTTCAGCCATGTCAACCCTCCCCTCCTTTCCACCCTCAAACACTTAATAATTCTAGTGGCTCCTTATAACATCTAGGATAGAATACAGAATACTGTTTGGCATTCAAAGCCCTTCATAATGTAACCCTCTACCTTTCCAGTTTTCTAACATTCCCATCCCCCTCCGACTCTCCCTCTCTCTCTCTCTCTCTCTCTCTCTCTCTCTCTCTCTCTCTCTCTCTCTCTCTCTCTCTCTCTCTCTCTTTCTCTCTCTCATACAGTAGCATTCAGCTCCTGCCAGTCTTTAAACAATTGGCTGCCAGCATTTTCTCAGGCTGTCCCCATGTCTGGAATGTTCTCCCTTCTCTTCTCTACCTCATGGCTCCCTTGACCTCCTTCAAGTCCCAGCTAAAATGCCAATTTCTACAGGAAGCCTTCCCCAATTCTTCTTAATTCTAGTGCTTTCCCTCTGTTGATTATTTCCTATTGATCTTGCATATAGTTTCTTTGTAAATATTTGTTTGCATGTTGGCTCCCCCATTAGATTGTGACCTCACTGAGGACAGAGGCCATCTTTTTTTTAAATCTTTTTTTTTTTTTTTTAGGCAATTGGGATTAAGTGACTTGCCCAGGATCACACAGCTAGTAAGTATCAAGTGTTTGGTCTGAGGCCAGATTTGAAATCAGGTCCTCCTGACTTTAGGGCCGGTGCTTTATCCAAGCCACCTTGCTGCCCCTCAGAGTCTGTCTTTTGCCTTTCTTTGTATCTTCAGTGCTCAACATAGTACCTGTCATCTTAGGTACTTAATAAATGCTTATTGACTGACTGGACTACTTACTCTGCCTAAGCCATGTATCCACTCTATTTTATAGTAATAGGTCACTCTATGTTTTAAGATTCACAAATTATTTTCCTCAAAGCAAACTTTAAGATAGGTAGGGCATGTATTTATATCCTTATTTTATCTTTGGGGAAATTGAGTTTCAAAAAGTTTAAGTGGCTTGCAAGACAAGTGTTAAGCTATTGGATTCAGTTCTCAAGTTCTTCTTGTGATATGATATTGATCTTGTTCCTCCACTACTGGAAAGTGGCCACACCATTGATTATTATAGGATATTCCATACAAATCCTTCACCTTAGCACCATTTAAAGAGGCATAGTGGCCATTAAACTGTTTACTTCAGTTGACTTATGTGCCAAATGATTAATATCTATAGAGAAAGGTATCCTTAAGATAAACCTGTTTGTACTTTTCTCACTAGCTACAGCCAATTAGGATGACACATCTCATTAGATAGTATCCTTAGGCAGCATAAAATTAAGGCCTTTTATCATGATTGACTCAAGCTTCACTCACGATCACAAACAATAGTTTGTAAGCCTTCTGCCAAAAGCTATTCGTCAATACTGATGCTTTCAATCTCCTTACATAACATATCACATTACAGTTAAGTAGAATCTGATTGAATAAGGTGTTATATCTAGGATTATTCAAGCAAGCAAGAAATTGTACATGATTCATTCATTTTATTCTGTTCATTTGTTTTACTTCTGACACAATTGGAATATGAAAGCATATTTATGTTAGTATAAAGCCTAAAGCAGTTCACTTTATTTTGTGCTTTTCCTGCAAATTAGTTCTCAAAGTATAATTTTCAAGGATGCAATTAATGCATAGTAAGTAATATGGTGTCCAAATATGAAATTTCAATTTGATCCCTCAACAGATCCTCAATGCTTCCAACTCAAGAATATTGACACATTGGTAATGGAAAGTACAGTTCAGTTGCCACCTCCTATAAAAGGCCTTTCCTGATGGTCAGTTCTTAATGTTCTCTCCCTCTTGGATTTAATTTGTGGTACATGGAGTGATCCAGAAGTCTTAGAGTAGTTTTAAACTAATAATGCTTTGTATTGACTCTATAATTATTAAGAAGATACAGGTTATATCTCCTGTATACTTAAGAGTAGAGATGTATGTTTGTCTTTATATCAACAGTATGAAGGACATCGCCTTATTCATTAGGCATTTAATGACTTTTGAATTGTTGAATGGACTCAGCAGTTTGAAGGTAGAAGACTCAAAATTAGATGAACTATTAAATCAAATAGGCTAATATAGGAAGGAAAGGCTTCTTAGCAAAAAAAAAAAAAAACAAAAAAAAAACACCGAACATAGAATCAGAAAAGAAAAGAAAATTGCATGTGGAGTGTCAAAATTGTTAATTAGAAACTGTTAATATTTTAAGTAAGACACTGATGCTTGGTTTCTTTATCTGTAAAATGATTTCTTCATCAGCTTCAGACCATTGTGAAAAGCAAATGCAGTAATGAATATAAAGTGTGCTTTACTCATAAACTACTGCCAAAATGGTAGTTTAAAATTAATCTTAACAAGAAAAAGTACTTATAGAATGTTATTAAACATTTGTAAACAGTGAAACTGCAGGAATTTTCAGTCATGGTTTTCTAAGGTAACAGAGCTAGGAAGGATTATGAGAATCAGAGGTAGGAAAAGTGAGTTTTTTTTTTTAACTTTTTCTTAGGAGGTTTTTGAAGAGAGGTCATCTTCAAAGCAACACTCTTACCAATGAGAATGTTCTATCTCTTCCTTCACACTTCAAAGAGATTTTCTAAATGGTTTGCAACTTAGGTTTTACTCTGCAGGCCAATCCCACCCTCAGCCCCCTGACCTACATTTCACAAAGAAAATACAATTTTTAAAAAATTCATAAGCCTTCCTGAATACAGGCTTTCTGCTAACAATAAAAAAAATCTCAAAATAAGTGTGACTTTGAATTGATGATTCTTTAGATTAAAATTTTGAAAAAAAAAGTTTTTTAAGATAAATAAAAAAGAGACAGAGAGTAAAAGAAAAGAGATCATTGGCTCCTAGAAACATAATTTGTCAAAAATGCAGCAGAGCCTGTCATTGTTCAAGTGATATATTACTCAGTTCACTTTTTAAAAATCTGTTGGTTTGCTGTTTTCATTTTATTACTCCATATCACTAAAATCTCTTATCTTAGATCACTGCCCAAAAGTACTAGTGGAATTCTAATCTGGGAACATAATACAATGAAACTGGAAAAGTCACAAATTGGCAAGTTAATGAAAATACAATTGTTTTACATAGCTTATATTTGCATATTTTTGCCTTTTCTAATGAAAACTTTGAATAATAGTGTCTTTATTCTCATCAATAAGGGAAAAATACACATAAATTATTTGTGATTTCATTAAAGAACTCCATCCAGAAATATGCATAGTACTCCCTCTTTTAACTTAGTAGACAAGTCTTATGGAATTGTCTGTTGAAGATGTGTAGAGTTTAAGTAACTGACTTGTCCAAAATTAAAAACATTAGTTTCAAATCTGTCCTGTCTGTGTCTTTATTTGAACTTACAGGCTCATGGATTCAGATCTTGAAGATATCTTGTAAGCTATAAGGTCCAGCTCCTTCGTTTTGCAGATGAGGAAAACAAGGCACAACATATTTAAAAAAATTGCCCAAGACTTAGTAAATGTCTGTGCAAAGATTCAAGCCCAGGTCTTCCTGGCTACAAATCAAACACTAAATCATACATTATGCCACCCAGAAGCTATACTGACTCCTCTTTTCTTCTGTGCATTTAAAAGATAAATAAATAAATTCAATGGCCTCCTCCTCCTCATTGTCTTCCTCCTCCTTTACATCACTTTCTAGTTCTCCTCTCTCCACAAATCTCACAACAAAACTTATAACTCTATCATAACAAATAAAGCTAGTTAAGTTAAACATCGTCATACATTGCCTATGCCGAAATATGCATGCATACTCCAATGTCTCAGAAGGTGTATATCATGCTTCACATAAAAACAAGGAGGCCTAAGTCTCTAAAAGACTGTAGAGAAGAGAGAAAAGAGAGATGAGAGAGAGAAAGAGAGAGAAAGAGACACAGAAAGAAAGAGAGGCAGAGACAGAGAGAGGGAGAGAGAGACAGAGAGACAGATACAGAGACAGAAAGACAGAGACAGAGACAGAAAGACAGAGAAGAGAAGAGTTGGAAAGATAATGAAGCTCAAGGGGGTAGTTTCAGTGTAAGATGGATGATTCTTCCTAGAAAATTTAGATGCTTTGCAGTGGCTAGGGCCTTTTCAATTCCCTTGCTTGGAGATCCAGTTATCAAGAGCAAGTGCTGCAAAGCAACTGAATTCTGGCTTCTGAGAGATACTGAAACAATGGTGAATCTACTTTACTCTTCCTTTCTCCATTTTGTTTTATTGTCCCAGAAGTTGGTGCCAAGGTTAAATTACTAAGGGAATCTTTGTAATTTAAATGTTTTGCCTCCTGATTATTTACTAAAAAAAAAACAAACCAGTGGTTTCATAAATAAAGATATTATAATTTTAACAGCATCCTGAGTGTGTTTGTTCATTTTTTGCTCTAAAGATTATTAGAAAGGGAAAGAAAACCTGTGGTTACTTGACTGGCTATATCTGACTTGTCAATATACAAATTGCTTGGGGCTCAAAGCATTTTATTAATTCTATTTGCAATGTTTATGTTTAAGCTTTTTTAAAAATTAGGTTTGCTGAAATAGGAAGCCATTAATGGTGTCAAAGTGTCATAGCAATCAGGGTCCCTGAAATATGTATAATGATCCCTGAGGATGTATATTAGAAAACCACATATTGGAGTAGAGATGGGTGGAGCCAAGATTGTGGAGAGAAAGCAGTGACTGTCTTGAGCTCTCTCCCAAAGCCCTCCAAATACCTAAAAAAATGGCTCTAAACAAATTCTAAAGCAGCAGAACCCACAAAAAGATAGAGTGAAACAAATTTCCAGTCAAAGACAGCCTGGATGGTTGATCAGAAAGGTATATTGCGCTGGGTGGGGAGAGGAGAACAGTTCGGCGTGGGCACGCATGCTAAGCGAGCCTGGAGCAGGCCTCAGAGGATTGAATCGCAGGCAGCTGTGGCAGTTTCCAGACTTCTCGACCCTTGACGGCCAAAAGCAATTTAGAAGGTCAGTGGGAAAAGTCTGGGACTGGGGTGAGAGAGGAGCTAGGTCTCAGCCACAAGTCCTGAGCATGCCCTCGGGGCAGCGACTGTTTCTTGAGCTTCCAGTCCACAGACTGAGGAGGAATACAGTGGCTGATCAGAGGGGGATCACAGGGATCTCTTTGACAGAGCTGAGGCAGGAATCTCTTGCTTTGCCCACACTTGGATCTGGGTCACTGTTCTGAGGGGCGGTCCTGGGGTGAGGAGGAGTGCTAGTGCAGTGGAGCTTGTTGTGGTGGTAGAAAGGAAACACCTTGCTCCTTATACCACCTTGGAAGAACTGAAAATTTACAGGTCTCTAGAAGTATCTCTGAAAGCAGCTATACAATCTCCTAAGCTTAGGACTTCACTCTTCACATTAGAAGCAGACTTTTACCTTAACAAAGAGTTTAAAACTCAAGTAATTGGCTGGGATCATAAGTAAGCAGCGCAAAAACAGTCAGACTATATTATCTTACTTTGGTGACAAAGAAGATCAAAACATACAACCAGAAGAAGACAAGAAAGCCAAAGCTCCTACATCCAAAGCCTCCAAGAAAAATATGAATCAGTCCTAAGCCTTGGAAGAGCTCAAAAGGGATTTTGAGAAGCAAGTAAGAGAAGTAGAGGAAAAACTGAGTGTGATGAAAGAAAATCATGAAAAACAAGTCAACAGCTCGCTAAAGGAGACCCAAAAAAATACTGAAGAAAATAACTTTGAAAAATAGCCTAATCCAAATGGCAAAAGATGTCCAAAAATCCAATGAGGAGAAGAATGCCCTAAAAAGCAAAATTGGCCAAATGGAAAAGGAAGTCCAAAAGATTACTGAAGAAAATACCTCAGTTGGAAGCTAGTGACTTTATGAGAAATCAAGACACTGTAAAACAAATCCAAAAGAATGAAAAATTAGAAAACAATGTGAAATATCTCATTGGAAAAACAAGTGACCTGGAAAATAGATCCAGGAGAGAGAATTTCAAAATTATTGAACTATCTGAAAGCCATGATCAAAAAAAGAGCCTAGACATCATCTTTCAAGAAATTATCCAGGAAAACTGTCCTGATATTTTAGAACCAGAGGGCAAAATAGAAATTGAAAGAATCTACTGATCTCCTCCTGAAAGAAATCCCCAAAGGAAAACTCCTAGGAATATTGTAGCCAAATTCCAGAGTTCCCAGGTCAAGGAGAAAATATTACAAGCAGCCAGAAAGAAACTATTCAAGTATTGTGGAAACACAATCAGGGTAACACAAGATTTAGCTGCTTCTACATTAAGGGACTGCAGGGCATGGAATATAATATTCTGGAGAGCAAAGGAGATAGGATTACAACCAAGAATCACCTACCCAGCAAAACTGAGTATAATCCTGCAGGGGAAAAAATGGTCATTCAGTGAAATAGAGGACTTTCAAGCACTCTTGATGAAAAGACCAGAGTTGAAGAGAAAATTTGATTTTCAAATACCAGACTCGAGTGGAACATGAAGAGGTAAACAGGAAAGAGAAAATCATAAGAGACTTATTAAGGTTGAATTGTTTACATTCCTGCATGGGAAGATGATATTTGTAACTCATGAGATCTTTGTTAGTATTAGGGTAGTTGAAGGGGAAAAAATTATACGTACATGTATGTAGATATAGATAGATAGATAGAGGGCACAGGGTGAGTTGAAAATGAAGGGGTCATATCTGGAGAATAAAATTAAGGGGTGAGAGAGGAAGATACTAGGAGAAGGAGAAAGGGAGAGGTAGAACAGGGTAAATTATCCCACAAAAAAAAAAACAGAAAATAAAAGGCTTTTACAGTGGAGGGGAAAAGGGGGAAGGTGAGAGAGAATGAGTGAATCTTATTCTCATAGGATTTGACTTAAGGAGGGAATAACAAACACACTCAATTGGGTGTGGAAATCTGTCTTACCCTACAGGAAAATGGGGGGAAGGGGACAAGAGAGTAGGGGAATGATAGAGAGGAGGGCAGATTGGGAAAAGGAGTAATCAGAAGCAAATACTTCTGAGGAGGGACAGGGTCAAAAGAAAGAATAGAATAAATGAGTGGGCAGGATAGGATTAAGGGAAACAAGAGTTTGTTTTTCACAGCATGTCTACTATGGAAGTGTTTTGCATAACTGCACATACATAACTTATATTTAGTTGCTTGCCTTATCAATGAGGGTGGGTGGGGAGGGAGGAAGGGAGAAAATTTGGAACCCAAAGTTTTAAAAACACATGTTTAAAAAATGTTTTCACATGCACCTGGGAAATAAGAAATACAGGAAATGGGGTACAGAAATCCATCCTGCCCTACAGGAAAATTGAAGGGGAAGGGGATAAGAGAAGGGGGGGAGAGATAGAAGGGAAGGCAGCCTAGGGGAAGGGGTATTTAGAATGCATGCCATCTTGGGGTGGGGGGAGGGGTAAGATGGGGTGAAAATTTAGAACTCAAAATCTTGTGAAAGTAACTGTTGAAAACAAAAATAAATAAAAATTACCATTAAAAAATAAAAAAAGAAAAAGAAAAGAAAAGAAAACCACATATTAACATTATCTATACTTTATTGTATTTTTATTTATTTTGCTAAATATTTTCCAATTGCATTTCAATCTGTTTTAGGCTCTACCTGAGTGGATTGTAGGTAGTGTGCTTAACATCTCTGCTGAAGACTAAAGTCTCAGGAGCTATTCTCATCTCCAAGCAGCCTGCTAATATTTTACCAAGGAATTTAGAGTTTTTGTCACTCCACCCACTGGAGAGAAGAAAGAAGAGAGAACACTAAACAAAGTCACACCTTGAGCCAGCCACAGTGATATTTTCTGAAGAACACTAGCAAATTCAATGGTCTTTTCTCAATTCTTATATTTCTTACCTGTCTATACCCTGTAGTTCTATCACCTTTTTCTCCTGTATACTCTCTCCTCTCTAGGTTTTCATGATACTTCTCTCTCTCCTAACTCTCCTTCTACCTGACTCACTGTTTTTTTTTTTTCCTGTGTTTCCTTTGTTGTATCTTAATCCCTATCATGATTTCTATGAAGGTAGTACCCACAGTTGTCTCCCAAGGGTCTTTGACACTATTTTCCTTCAGTACTATGTTGGTTGGTGATCTCATTAATTCTCATGGATAAAATTATCATCCCTGTGAATATGATTCCCAGATTTTTATTTCCAGCTTTAATCTGATTCGGATACCAAATTGTTGTTTTGATATCTCAAAAATGGATACCCCATAGAATCTAACTCTTTACATTTCTCTTGATAACTTCCTCTTTTTCAAGCTTTCTTATGACCGGAGAATCACCATTCTCCTGGTCATTCAGGTTCTCAACTTTCGGGTCATCCTCAAATATTCACTTGAACTCTTCCTATAGATCCAAATTGTTAGTAAGTCTTCTCATTTAAACTTTTACAAAATCAGTCATATATAATTTCCTTTTTCTCCAAACCCATAGCCACCAATCTCTGTTGTGAGCTCTCATTACCTCATGAGATTATTGCAGTAGCCTTCTGGTTGGTCGAGTCCAGGGGTGGGGAACCTGTGCCCTCAAGGCCACATGTGACCTAGGTCCTCAAATGCAGCCATTTGACTGAATCCAAACTTCACAGAACAAATCTCCTTAAGAAAAAGATTTGTTCTGTAAAACTTAGACTCAGTCAAAAGACTATACCCAAGGACCTAGAGGGTCACATGTGGCTTTGAGGCTGCAGGTTCCCCACCCCTGGTCTAGTCTCCTTACTCCAGTTCATCCTGCACTCTGCTGCCTAAATATACCTAACTACATACCATTCCTGGTATGTAGTAAATGAAATGGATAATAAATGCTTGTTTTCATTCATTCATGTGAACAGATTAAAAAAAGTTTTTTTTTTTTTATTTGTAATACAATAGTGCATGAAATAATGAAGAGTTAAATTAACAGAACCAAGAAAAGGTTGTATAGGGTAACAACAATATTCTTTGAAGAATAATTGTAAACAATAAGTTATTCTGAGTATTGTAAACACCCAAATCATCTACAAAGGACCTACAAAGGAAAATGCTATCCACCTCCAGAGAAAGAACTGATAAATAGAAGTATGCATAGTATTGTTTTGACACCTAAAATATAGGTCTAACTATAGACATATATAGTTGCATATATTGCATATGTGAATGTGTGTTTTTAATATAGTGAGTTTTTTTATTCCTTGCTAATTATAACATTACTAAGCATGTCCTCACTTGTCATATTGCTGTGTGACTAAGACTAAAAGTTTCACTATCTTTTACGTCATCTCTCAATTCCCATTTGCTATTTATTCAACTAATACCAAGTTCAGTCTCATCAACATTCTGTATTTCTCCCTTTTTCCAGATCACTAATGAGAATCCTTAATAAGACTAGATCTTATATAAACCTCTAGGGTAAATGAAAATCCTTCACTTAGCTAAATAATTACCATTTGAAATTCTCCTTTGACTGTACCATCTAAAGGAAAGAAAAGAAAAGCTTCCAGTTTATATAAATAAAATGCAAAATACGCAATAATTGAAATGGAATCCTTGAACTATCCTGGTAATTAGAAGAAAAAGTGGTAGGAAAAGTACTTCATAGTCTTACAGAGTTAAAGTAGGTTTATACTGTGTAATCTCTGATGCATTTTATCATACGTCCTTGTTTTATCAGTACATTCAAATTGTTTTCTGTACTGATTTACTAAGAACAAGTTTTAGTAGTTGAAGAAAAGCAAAGTTACTTGTTCTAAAATTCATAATAGAGATATGTAGCTTGTATCCATTATGACAAACAGCTTTGATTTGCCTTAAAATATTCCTGTAAGCATAACTCCTGATATTTTTCTTATGTGATCTATAGTTACTTTTCAAAAACATTATTTCTACCTTAATAATACCTCCTCCCTCTGCCCCCCCTTTCCAATTCCATTACAATCACCCTAATTCAGACCTTCATTTCTTCTTTGCAGGAGTTTTGAATAGTCTCCTGATGTGTCTTCTTGCCTCTCTATTCCATCTTCTACATAGATCCCTGAGTAATTTTCCACTGGCCTAATATGGTTATACCTCTCCTGCACTCAAAAATCTTCAGTGACTCTCTCCACTGACTAAAGAATAAACTCCCAACACTAACATTTTAGGGACTCAAAAGTCTTCCTCAAACCTAGACACCCAAACATTTCATATTACTCCCCTTCAGCAAAATACCCTGAGGGAGAGACAGGAGGGAGAATGATCCAGGTGAGTCAAACCACCACCGCCTTGACCATCATCTCTCCTCTGACCCTGATGAAGATAGCCAAGGACCTGAATCCAAGAGTCTTGGGAATAGCAGTACTTCCAGTCAAGTGTCAAAATGGTGCAACATCAAAAACTGATGATTTTTCAATGGCAATGACATTACAGATGAAACATTACTATCTGCTCTGCCTTGGCACTCCAAGGACCACAGGACCTTTCAATCAGGCTGGCAGCTAAAATACCCCATGATGTCTTATATCTCCATAGAATACAAGCAGCTTTAAAGCAGAGACTGTCTTACTTTTCTATTTGTATCTTCAGCACTTACCATGTTGTTTTGCACATCATTAATGAATACTTCATTCTTTTATTCAATCATTTATTCATTTATATAACCTATATTCTAGGTAAACTAGAAATATAGGTGCCCCATGTTTATTTTCACCTTCCCATATATATCCATAATTTTGTTCATTATATCTATCTCCCTATTTAGAATGAACTGCTTCCCAAACATCAACTACTTTGGTTCCTCTCTTCTCTCATGGACCGGCTCATAGACCAACAGGGTTACAACATTTAGCATTGGAAAGAGATTTAGTGATCACTTAATACAAGCCAGGAGTCACTTCTGACATAAAATCTTTGCCCCTCAAATGAAAGAGATCTTGTACCTCAAATTTCACTTTCCATGAACCTCATCCTTCTGTTTATCTCACTCTACTTTGTAACACACTTAGTCATGCCTTATCTACCTTGCCAACTGTCATCAGATTGAAGATCTCAAGATCAAGACCATTTTATATCTATTTTTGTGCCTTAAAATCTAGTATAATAAATTTCACATAGTAAATAATATTTATTGAATCAAATAAATATGTAAATCACATGTTCTTCTTAGGTTAGCTAGATCTTTTCAATAATTCAGCTTAATATATGGAAGAATGTTTTAATAATTAGACCTGTCCCAACATGGAAAGGGTTCTTTTTGAGATATTAAACTCCTTATCACTAGAAATATTCAAGTTGAGGGGAAATGACAATCAACAATCCTATAGTAAAAGATCTTTGTGTATTATAAAAGTTTAGATTTGGAGACCTCAAAATATAGGTTTAGTCTGTACAATTTTTAACACACTTTAAGTCCATAGACCAGTTTATATTATCAGTGATTTATAAACATAATATAGTTCAAATTCCTGGCTAAATTTTGTGCTCTATATTTTTATCTTTTGTAAATACTTTTATTTCTATATACCTTTTAGATTCTAGATGTAAAATGTTTTCCCCTATATGAAATGGTTGATTTTAATTCCTTATATAGTTGTCAGGATATGCAGAGAAAATATATTGCTCCATTTTACATCATGGTCCAATGGAGAAAAACAGAAAATGTCATAGGGGTTAAAAGCAAAAGCATCAGAGAAATGTACTTGGGAAGTGAATTCCTGCCATCTCGATTCTTTTTTTAAAATGTTTCAGCCTTTGGGTCTTAAACTTTTCTTGGTCTAAAGCTATTTCTGGGGTTTGTGGGGGAACTTCAATTTGCAGGTACATATCTTTGAAATCCACGCAGAATGTTCCTCTCTGTGAAGCTTAATTTTAAAAGCTAGTTCTATTATATAAAAAAAAAATCAAGGGATTTTGTTCTTCAAATTTTGCCTTACAGTACACTAAGAATGTTCTTCAGAAGATCTAAATTTGAGAAGAAATGGAAAAGAATATTCACATTTTGTAGTTATTTTCCCCTTAAACATATATTTGGAATGATTTTATTACATAGATACAGCTGGTGACATAGTGGATAGAACTCTGGATCTAGAATATTGAAGACCCGAGTCTCTGACCCTTACTTACTACCTGTATGGTGCTGGGCAAGTCATTTAGTTTCTGCTTGCCTCAGTTTCCTCATCTATAAAATGATGATAATAATAGCACCTACTTTTCAGGGTTAGTGTGAAGTTCAAATAAAATAATATTTGTTAGAAATACATTAATACAGTGCCTGGAACATCACATGGACTTTTGGCACTATTCTGGACCTAGGTTTAAATCTGGCCTCAGACACTTACTAATTATGTGACCCTTGGTAAATCATTCAATTCCCTCATCCGTAAAATGGGAATAATAATAGCACCAATGTCCCAGAGTTGTTGGGAGGATCAAATAAGACAATAATTATAAAATACTTAGCACAGAGTCTGGCACATAATAACTATACAGCATTATATAAATGGTAGGTATTATTGTTATTGTTATTATAAATGTTTTTCCCCTTCCTTTTATATTGGCTCTAACTTACTTCAGACAGACTAAATAATAATGAAAAGATACTCTTCTAATTTTTCACATTATAGAATTGTAAGTCCAGATCTCATTTTTTTCATACCCTAGAATCTAAGATCTTACTTTGGGGGCTGACTACTAGAAAAAGTACTCACTTAATATCTGAACTCCATATCAAAGATACTAACACCAATAGGAGATATAATTAAGAATTTTTGTTAAAGTGCCAGAAAGCCAAGCTTCAATCAAGGAGGAGAAAATAATAGAAGTGGAAAGAATTCACCCACTGAGGAAAATACGGAGATCTCTGGTCACCAATCATAGTCTTGCTGCTAAGGAGACCAAAACATGATTGCAAAATGAGGGGGAAAGCTTGCAACATTCCACCAAATGTTGACTTCTTATTTTAACTTATTATCCATGCTAACTAAATGCTAGACTCCTTTGTTTCTATTCTTCTGAAGGTACACAGTTACTTTAAGTGCCCTAAAAATTTGGTACCTTCTACATTTTATAAATATTATATTACTTTATCTCTACTTATTTCTGTTGTATAAATGTTCTTAAATAATCTAGTATCTCAAAAAATAAGAATAATAATATACATGCCATTTCCATTGAACTCCATTCTTTAAAGCATGATGTTGTTTCTCTAATGAGTATTTATATATTTATTGCAAACTTCTATGGAGTCATCAAGTCAACAACAATTAAGCATTTACTATGTGGCAGGGGCTTTTCTAAACCCTGGAATATAAATTGAAGGAAAAAATAGAGACAGTCCCTGCCCTCAAGGAACTGGCATTCTATCAAAGGAAGACAATATATAAAATGAAATTGAACAGGGAGGAGGATGGAGAAAAGCATAATGTGGGAAAAAAAAGACCATAGTATCAGAAACCTGGAGAAGAAAGAAGCAGTGAACATGATTGGCCTGGGCTTTTGCTTAAAATGGAGATTCCAGAAGGAACTGATCTATCAGAGCAAAGGGCCACAGGACTAGAGAAACCTTCCAGGCAAAAAGGCAGGAAATAAATGGGTAACTTCCAGGGTGAGAAGAGTTCATGGAGGTGGATGTGGAGAAAGAAGTTGCAGTGAGTGTACAGGAGAGCTCAGAGTGACATTTTGAACAGTAATTTAAGACAAACCCAAAAGGCAAAGAAAAGTGACATAGATACATGCTCGCATTTCATAGTCTTTATGTGTCATACATCTTCATCACATTTACATTAGAATGAATGTAAGTCTTACTCATTTGTAAAATAGCACTCAATAGTATTGGCCTTAAACTAGATGTAATACATTTTTTACGGAAAAGAGAAAGATCTGGCTTATCCCTATGAGGTCCAGAGTAAATGCTGATTTGATAGGAAAAGTTAATCATCATTCCTTCAAGGATCTTAAAAAATTGTTTTAAAACCCAAATCATAAAAAATATCCTTATCAAATCTACATATATTTGTAAAGATTGCATTTAAAATTTTCCATAAAATGCCTTAAAACACTGAAGTTGTATATATGATGATATATACAAACACATTATAAATCTATATTCATATCTAGTATAATGTTCTAGTGAAAATTTAGTCAATATTATCCTTAGTCTATCACCGTATTTCACTTATTTTATATAAGAGCTAATGGGATATCAAGGTAGGAAGCAAATTCTGGGAAACATGGGTGGGGTGGGATAATAACAGGGTATTTAAGAAAGGATCACAATCCTTTCTAGAATGGACCAACATCATTCTGTCCAGCATGAACAAAGAGTCCTGGAAGCAGTCTTCCATATTCTAAAACCCATAGGGTTCAATGTGCTCCTAGGTATCCTGGATTTTTTCCTCTTCCATACAAAGTTTTCTATGGCTCACTGTGTTGCATCACAGTTTGAAAAGAACTTGTGCTTTTCTGGGCTGTGGCTGCAACAGTATCTTTTGTCTTGTTCTCTTCCATCTGGGTCATAGAGGGACTTTGAAGTAGATAAGAATAAATTGGCTAATGATGAGATGATTTACCTCAAACTCAGCTATTTTTTTGTTTGTCTGACTCATCTTTCTGGGTCCTTCTCCTTTTCCCTAAGGATGCTTCTGCATTTCTAGCTCCTCAGAAATACTTACATTTATGGTAAAATGTTCTGACTAGGCAGTTTGTTTTGGCAGCTAGGTAGTTCAATGGATAGAGCCCCAGGCTTAAAATCAGGAAGACTTGAGTTCAAATCCAACCTCAGATACTTTCTAGCTGTTTGACCCTGAGCAAGACACATCCTCCATTTGCTTCAGCTTTCTCATCTGTAAAATGGGGATAATAATAGCATCTACCTCCCAGGGTTGTTGTGAGGAAAAAATAAATAATGCTTAGCAATAGTGCCTACCTAGCACGTAAAAAGTGTTATATAAATGTTATCTATTATTATTGTTATTATTAAAAGACCCTACAAATGTTTAAAATACTTTGTTTTTCAGGTAAGTTTCTGTGTATTTCATATAACAACAAGCATATCAGGATATACACTATTTGAGTTTAGTTTAAATCAAATGTTATTATTCTCAAAATTAGTACTAAGAAAGTCAGATATATATATGTATATATATGTATATATATGTATATATATGTGTATATATATATATATGTATATATCTAGTATAATGTTCTAGTGAACTAGAACTAGAAAAACTGGACAGTTTAATGGCCTAAATACAACTTCTGAAATAAAAATATCACTTGATTTGGAGTCAGCACACGGGTTGAAATCCTGCCTTTGCTCCTTGCTCTATGACCTGGGGCAAATCACTTAACTTCTCTGGGTCTCAATTTTCTTTGAAAATAAAATGAGAGCATTAGACTATGACCTCTAAGGTACCTTCCATTTCTAAACCTATGCATTCCTTGGGTATTATTTTATTTGTTATATAATAAGTTAGAAAAATGTATTCTATGTCTTATGCTAGAGACCTGGTCACTTAATCTATGTAATCACTCTACAAATGTTGTCCTCTGGATTACCATACACACCAGCATGAATAAAACATCAGGGTCAGAAAAAAAAATTAGGAAAAAAACCCAGCAAATCCAGCTTAATGAAAATGCAACACAAAACTTAATTAAAAAGAAGATGATGTATATGAATTTGATAGATCTTGCCTAGTTTATTGAATGGGGACTTTTTGTTGTTGTCATTCCATTGCATCCAATTCTTTGTGACCCCATTTTGGAGTTTTCTTGGCAAAGATACTGGAATGGTTTGCCATTTTCTTCTCCAGCTCATTTTGCAGATAAGAAACTGAGGCAAATAGGGTTACTTGCCTGAAGTCACATAGCTGGTAAGTGTCTGAGGCCAGATGTTAACTCATAAGGACGACCCTTCCTGATTCCAAGCCACGTGCTCGATCTATTTTGCCACCTAGCTACCCCTGAATAGGAACTACCATGGTAAAAATGATCTTTTAGGAAGATTCAACTCTGGGAGCTCAATGCTTAGCTGGATTGAAGGACTAAGAAACTAAGTAAGGAATTTAACTAAGAGGCTGTTACATTATTGTTGATATGAGTTGATGAAGGCCTTGACTATTATGATACCACTGGAAATGCAGCAGAATAAGTGAAACTAAGAAATGTTTTGAAATAATAGGACTTGGTAACAGATTAAATACAGTACTGGTGATTAAAAAGAGTGGAGTCATGTAACTATAAAATCATTGGCTCAGGAGACCAGAGGTATTGGTGCACCACTGATATAAAATGACAGTTGAAAAGAAGAAAACTTTGGAATTTGGGAAAAGATGATTCATTCAGTTTAGGACATCTTGAGTTTCTAGCAATGATGGAATATCTAAAAAGAGATCAGCCATAGAAATTTGGAAATAACAAACTAGAGCAAAATTAAGACATCAAGGCTCTAGGTTGATTCATTTCTAGCATGCCATCCAGAGCTACTTTCCCTACACTTCCACTAATATTGGTGAGTCAGGGCTCCAGAAGCTAGCTGACTATCTACTTTGTCCTCTAGGAGCAAACTAGAGGAATTTTTTTCATTTTTAGATACTGTTGCTCATGAGCCCCTATCAATGTGCTTCCAAATGGTTATCAGTTAGCCAGTCAGAGTTAATTAGCTTTTTTGAAAGTGTTTTTTTTTTTCCTAAGATGTTATAGTAAGAATAGTTGGGATAAAACATCCTTCCATTAAGTCTTGGACACACTCTCCCAGAGATACATGGAGAGTTTAATGGAAAGTAGGTCTAGGATTAGAGAGTACATGTTGGTTGGTGGTTATTCTTTGTTTTTGAAAAGGAACAAAATGACATCACAGTCAAAGCACAGCATGTGCAACTGTAGCTGATCAGACCAATAAGAGTTCAGAAAGCTCTACCACAGGTTGGGCACAAATAGTCCATATGAACATTTGAAGTGGAGATGTCTAAAGAGTATATGGAGTGAAGGACAGGTTTCAAGCCTAACATTTTGTCTGATATGTTTGTAGAAAATAAACTTTCTTCTTGAAGAATTACAAAATATGTATACATTGGAATTGGAATACATGGGCTTGGAATCAGATTTGTGTTTGGGATCAGAAGGAACTTATAGAGAGGTAGGAGGAGAAGCAGAAAAAAAATTGTTATAAGAATCAAGGGAGTAATTACATAAATGAAGAGATAGTAAATATTAGAGAAACTGAAAATAATGAAGATAGAAGAAAGGTCATTGGAAGAGCAGTTCAATTTTAATCAGATAAGTTCTAGGAATCTGTTTTTGTAAGGATCTGAAATGTTATTAATGTGATTATTCTTTTCACCGGTGAAGGTCTTAACTCCTTTAGGGTTACCATGATTGAAAAATACTTCACCTAGCAGTCAGCCATCTGGTGATGAGCTTGGCCAGAGTTGGCCAGACTGTCTCTCTCTTTTTTTTTCTTTTAATATTTATTTTTTCTTAAAAAATCCAGAATGGATCAAAAGAACAATTATCAAGGAAGTAGATACCCAAAGCAAAGGCTAGAAGGTAGCAAAAACAGAATGCTCTGGGTAAGTTGAAGGGCCTCATTAATCACCTTGTTTCAAAAGGAAAAGTTCTAGATAAAACAAAGCAGACCCTTCTCTTTCGATCTAGTTTCTCCCTTCTCTAACAATGCAGCTGTCCCTGCATGGGTTATGGATAAGGCATCCACCAGTCACAGCTGATCAGTACTTGGATAGCTAGAAGAATCTGCCCCTACTGAGTCTTTAAAGGATTATGGGCCTTTACCCTCAATTTTGTGACATGGCTTTGTTTGACTCCTCAGAATCACAGTCATTGATACAGACAACTGTGTCAAGCCTTTATAATGATTCATGAATCCTCGACTCCCCACTTCCCTTTACGTGCATTTGGAAAATAAAGACAGACTACAAGGACACCCTCAATAGAATACCTCTCAGCTTGAGAAGAGAACTTTGGCATATACATCAAGAAACTACAGAAACTCCATGTCCTGAGGAACTGAACTAACACTCTCTAGACAAATAATTGGACTTGCCTTTCTTACATAGTGATAAGAGAATAAGAAGAGGTAGGGACGACATTGGTAGGATGTTGCTTTCTTTAGAAAGGACCAATCAATTCTTTGTCTCTTCATCTTTTCCTCCACTTTTGGCAGCCTTTTCCATCATACTCCCTTACCATCCCTATAAAAACCTGTTCTCAAGGAAAAAGCAGGTATAACTTAATGTGGCTATAAGTCAATTCTATTTCTGTAATGCATATTTGCATATTAATCACAATTTCCAATAGTCATTAAACATGTATTAAGTATATTATGCTCAGAAATGAAAGCTTTATTACTGGTTTAAAGAAAATCAACCAAAAGAATTGGGAGTTATGGTAAAAAGCACTTGCCTAGCATCCTTTCATTCCAACATATAAACTCATTTCTACCTTTTGATGAGTACAGCTGTGAATCTTTATGTTTTCATGATTGATTCACATTCTTATATAATATAGAATACTGTATATTAATCCATCTATGGACTCATATTTATATTCCCTATTTGTTCCTCAATCATGTCACCTATAAAATTATACCATATTAAATATCAAAAAATACATAAGAATAATTTTATCCAAACCCTTCATTTTATAGCTGAGGAATTTGATGCCCAGAGGCACAAAGTAACTTCTCTAAGGTCACACAATTCTTGAGGGATAGAGAAAAAATTATTATTCAGTTTCCCGACTCCTGGTCCATATTCTTCCTACTATTCCATGATTGCTCAATAAGTTCAGAAATCACACAATTTCTCCAGATTACATAATGATTTAGCAATAAGCCTAGCTAATTGTGTGAGATTCTAAGAAAGAGTTGTTTCTAGAGACTCTCTTTCCAAGCATAGAATTGTTCTCAAGTCTATCGCACTTTTTTCATTAGAGGTATTTTTTAAAAATTAGTTTAACACATACCTGTCTGGCTTTATTTACGGTCAATTCATGCCAACTTGGAAATTAAACCAAGAACATCCTAAATTCAAATAAAAGCATGAAATGAAAAAAAAATATGAAGGCAGAATTTCTATTGCCAGCTTCCTTATAATAACACCATTTGTATCATAAAGGATTTTGGTTCATAGAAGGCTGTATACAGTTTATGCAAATGTAATTGAAAATTCTGCACTCAGCTTACAAGAGCTGTGGTTCTGACACTAACTTCTGGCATTAAACATTAATTCATTTAGCCTAACCCAACACTGAACAGATGTCAACTGGAAAACTAAAGTTTGAGGCTAAATCTTTTTCTATGTATCAGGTTTATGAACTCTAAACTCTCTCTCTCTCTCTCTCTCTCTCTCTCACACACACACACACACACACACACACACACACACACACACACACACAGAGTTTAATAGTTTAATAGTGTTAAGTTTTAATACCAGCTTAAAATTGTACTAAGACATTGGGAACAATCAATTCTTGACACTATGACAATCACGAGAACTGAAAAGGGTGACAGAGATCCCTGGAGTGGGCATATGTTAAATTTTTTCTTCCATCTTTGAAGCAATGGTTGGACATGGAAAAAATTTATTGATGTTCCCATCTCAACTTGCTTCAGAGAGTCATAGTTGTTTGACTATCATAAAAGGAATAGATAGTCTCAGAGTCTCTCACTCAGCTAGCAACCTAAAGATTCTACAATTCTAGCCAAGGTCAAAAATAAAGTTGATGTTTTCTTTCATAGCTTAGTGAAAAGGATGTTTCAGAGTAATTGTAAATTGCCATTAAATTAGAAACTTCAACTTAATCTTTCAGAATTTCATATTGATGAAATGAGGTGTGCTGATTAGCTGATGCTGAAAATATGTTTAATTTTTCTAGGCCGAAGAAGCAAATTATTTTTTCTTGGGGGGAGGGGTAATCACTGGATGTATATAATAAGTGTTTAATGAATGCTTGTTGATTAACAGAATAGCATAGGAAACAGCTAATGAAGAAACTCTATTTACCAGTGCAGATGAGCAATTATTCTGCAGCTCACAGTATTAAGAAATTATTTGAGAGCACTGAGAATTTAAGTGATTTACCAGAGGTCTTCCAGTCAGTCATAGAACAGAGGCAGGACTTGAACCCAGGTCTTTCTGATCCCCATGTACAATTCTAACTACTATTCACAATGTCACTTGAATTATTCATATTCCTTTAAAACTGTGAGGCAGTCAAGTGTGCAGATCCCTTTTTGTGTTTTCCTTGTGACCTTGAGTATCATTGACCGCTAAAAATTCTTTCTTCCCTTGGCTTCTATGACAGGGCATTTTGCTTGTTTTCCAGCTACTTTCATGATGATTCCTTTGATAGTCTAAGAGATGAATAAAGAGACAGATCTATTTAGAGTAGAGGAAATGACTGGCTAGCTTTGACCTACGATCAAAGTTGGGAATGGTTACAAGAATAAAGACAAAGTCATCTCTGGTTGCATCATACCTCTGCCACATTCAGTACCAATAAAAGCAGTGTTACCTAGAACATTCTAAAGCAAAGTAGGGGGTGGTATGAAAAAGAAGACAGAGAGGTCATAATTGGCATTTCCCATAATAAGATTTTAATGTGAGACTTACAACTTTGTTCATTTCCCTTTTGCAGAGACAATATTCTTGGCATTCGAAAACTTTCTCTCTTTCCATATGGTAGACCCTGGGTCTTCCATTAATATCATTTGTAGACATTTTGACATGTGATCTTAAACAGAATTCTTTAACTATGATCAAATATCTGATGTGCTTTCAAAACTAAAGTTTTTCCAATAGGACTCTATTATGTTAATTTGATATTCCTCTTTTGGGAAAGCCATTTAGCTCAGAGATTGTTAACTGGCACTACTTAGCTTGCATAAACAAAGATGATAAAATGTTTCAATTCGAAGAAAATTTCCCCTAAAGACTAAAATAAATTCACAAACAGATACTCACTTTCTTCACAAAAATTTAGTCAAAAGTTACTAAATGCAGCAGACAATATTGAGATTACAATAAAGACTTATAAAGTCAGAAATGTTATGTTTCGATTTTTCTATAACAAAGAACAAATGTTCCATTTATGAGGTAAAAATACAGTTAAAAAAAAACAACTTAAATATATGGTCAAGAATTGCCAACCAGGGGCAGGTAGGTGGCACAGTGGATAGCACACTGGTCTTGGATTCAGGAGGACCTGAGTTCAAATCTGACCTCAGACACATAACACTTACTAGCTGTGTGACTTTGGGCAAGTCACTTAACCTCATTGCCCATCCAAAAAAAAAAAAAAAAGAATTGCAAACAGACTAAGAAAAAGAACAGAATAAAAACAGATATAGGGCACTTATTTCTACTTCTATGAGGTCTAGAGGAGGGATTCTTAACTTTTTGTGTACTATAGAAACTTTGACACGGATGCCTTCTCACTACTTTTTATTTAATTCAGTGAAATGCTAAATTTCAGTTATAGATCGATGAAATTAGAGATGCACTTTTTTCCCATTGAAGTTCACATACCCTTCTGGTTAAGAACTTCTGTTCTGGAGGGAAAATTAGTTTAAAAAAATCCTACAATATTATAGACAGTCCCCTTGTTTAAAAGTTTTGCTGTCAACTTGACCCAGATTAAATCTACATGATCTTTATTAAACTATTTTTTTTTTTATTTTGAAGCCTCCAATTTTTTTCCCTCTGACTTGTGAAACTCTTAAGTGTGTATAGGGCAACCTCTCTAGATTTATTTCTCTATTCACTATATTTCAGACCCTAGTCTTTTCTCTTTTCCAGTTTTGTTTTAATTATTTCTTGTCTCAAAATTCTGTCTTTTTGCTGTACTTTAATCAAATAGATCTTCTCCAAATTGCTGAAGTTAGAGTCATAAGACTTGAGTTCAAATCCTGACTTACTACCTATTGGACTTTAGACTAGTCACTTCACCTTTCTCTCATTTTTAGTATCTACATCTCTGGAATGAGGGATTTGGAAAAGATGACATGTTAGACTCCTTTTGGCACTAACTCTATGGTTCTACAATCCTATGAATAGATTTAGTCATTTTGATAAAGATGAACCTGGCTCTTCTTCCACTCATATCTTCCAACTGACCCTACACAAGAACATAAATTTACAGGCAGTGAGGTGGCACAATAGATAGAACATTTGATTTGAAGTCAGGAATACCTGGGACAGCTAGGTGGCATAGTGGATATAGTGCTGGGCCTGAAATCAGAAAAGACTCATCATCTTCTGAGTTCAAATCTGCTTTCAGATACTTAGTAGTTGTGTGACCCAAGGCAAGTGACTTAGACTCATTGTTTCTCAATTTCCTCATCTGTAAAATGGAGATAATAATACCACTTACTTTTCAGGGTTGTTGTGAGGATAAAATGAGGTAATATTTGTAAAGAGTTGTGCAAAACTTAAAACATTATTTAAATGCTATCTTTATTATCTCTGATAAAGAGAACTTGGGTGACTAGGGGAGAAGGAAGAATGTATAACAGTGATGCAATTTTAAATTACATGATGCTTGAGTGAAACTCCAGTTTACAACTGCATCTCTCCATTCCTTGAACTTCTTTTGCACTTGTACTAAAGGCTACATACTTTGGCACTTAATGGAATTCTAATTTATTCATTTGTCCTAGTTTTGTGGCTTCCGGACAATGAGATCTTGAGATCAGAATCAGCATCTCAGGCTTCTAATCTCAACTAAGCCCACAAGGCATGCAGCAATCCTTTTACTCTTTCTTATTTTTTTCCCTCTATTGCATTCCTAATGGCCACTGCTGTAATGCCTCTCTCTCTCTTCTCTTCAAGCTACTCAGTAGAACTACTCTTTCTCTCACTAGGAAACGTCTTCCCATATTTGACTGAGAAAATGGAGGGCATTCCCTGAAAGCAACCTGTTCTTCCCTACCCTGAGTGACAAAAATGTCATCATCCCTCATTCTCTTACCTTTTATCCCAGTATCTCTTATGACAAATTGTGTCATCTCAGAAGGCAAAGCCCTCTTTTTGTATTCATGACATCACCCTTCCAATCTACCCCCTCTCTCTTAAATCTCAATCTATCTAATGACTCCTTTCCTTTTCTTTACAAATATGCCTAGATCTCTCTAGACCTTAAACATAAGCATTTGGCTTGGTCACTCCCTCAAGCTATTGTCTTGATCTTCTCCATTTCATAGCCAAGGTGCCTCCACTTTCTCTTCTCTAATTCTCTTCTCAACCCCTTACTATCTGACTTCTGACCTTAACATTACACTGAAAGTGCTCTCTCCAAAGTTACTAATGATCACTTATTCACCAAGTCCAATGGCCTTTTCTCTATCTTCATTCTTCTTGACCTCTCTGAAGCCTTTGACATTACTTACCACTCTCTCCTCCTTGATACTTGGACTTTATTCTCTCTAGGCTTCTGGAATGCTTCTCTTTCTTTATTCTCATTCTAACTATGTGAACGTTCCTTCTCTGTCTCCTTTGCTGGATTCTCTTCCACATCACACCCTCTGAGTATAGTTGTCTCTCAGCATTCTGTCCTGGGCCCTTTTCTCTTTCCCTTCTATACTATTTCACTTGGTGATCTCATTAGATCCTATGGATCCCATCTGCATACTGAAAATTCCCAAATCTAACTATCTTGCCCAAACTTCTCTGCTGACTTTCAATTTCCCATCTCCAATTGTATTTCAGATTATCTTGAACTTCACATTCAGTAGACATCTTAGACTCAACATTTAAGTTCCCCCAAAAGGAACTCATCTTTCCCACTAAAATATATGCCTCCTATCTTCCCTCTTACTGTAGAGGACAACACAATCCTTTCAGTCCCTCAGGCTTGAAACATAGGCATCATGAACTCTTCACTATCTTTCATCCCCCATATCCAATCTGTTACCAAGGCCTATCAATTTCACCTTTGCAATATCTCTCAAATGTGACCCCTTCTTTCTTCTGTCATTGACACATCACTCTAAAGGAGAACATCACCATCTAATACTTGGACCATTGTAACAGCCTGTCTCTAGTCTGTTCCAGTCTACCCTCCATTCATCCACTAAAGTGATTTTCTTAATTTTTCCTGAACCATGTCATCACCACCAACCCCAACACACTTCCACACTCAATTTGTCCACAGAATCAAATTCAAAATGCTCTGTTTGACATTTAAAATGATTCCTACCCCCCTAATACATTTCCAGTCTTCTTGCATTTTGCTCATTTTACCCATACTCTTTAATTGAGTGACACTGGCCTCCTGTCCATTCCATGAACAAGACCATCCATCTCTTGGCTCTGGACATTTTCTCTGGCTGTTCCCCACATTCCCCATGAGAGAAACACTTTCCCTCTACTATTCTGCCTACTGACCTCCCTAACTTAAAGTCCCAATTAAAACCCTTTCTTTTACTGGAAGCCATCCCCAACCCCTCTTAATTGTAATGCCATCTTCTGTTTATTACTTCTTATTTATCCTCTATATAGCTTGTTTTGTATGTATTTATATGCTCATTGTCTCCCTCATTAGATCATAATTTACTTGAGGGCAGAGGTTATCTTTGGACTTTTTTTTTTGTATCCCAAGTGCTTAACACAATGTTTGGCATACATAAGTGCTCAGTAAAAGTTATTGATTGAATGATTGATCTTGAACCAAATCTTTTGTGCCAATGAGAGGAGAGAGAAGGGAGGGAGAGACAGAGAGAAACAGAGAGACACAGAGAAAGGGAGAAACAGAGACAGAGAGGGTTTAAGTTCATGGACATTAAGGAACCCCTGTTCCAGTGTTATATCCACTGTATTACAAGACCTTCATTCTACTTGTTTTCTTCTACATTCTTGTCTCTTCTCTGTGCTAAAAAAAAAAGTCTTAAGTCTTGTTATTGTTGCAAATTCCAAACAATGAAAGTGAAATGACATTTCCATTATGTGCAAATGACAATTTTCAAATAATTGAACAAAAAGTTATAGGTAAGAAAAACTCTGAGTTAATCTCCTTTACCTATCCTACTCCCAAGCACCACCTTCCTTTAGCTGTTTTATGAGAAAAAAAATCATCATTCCACACAAGGCTCATTCAGAAGTAGTTCTTATGTGAAATGCAGCAAATTCCTACTCTTGTTATCTCCCTTGTGTCCTCTGACAATGATGGTCTTTCTGTAGCATGCCCCTTGTAATCAAGTGGCACAAACAGCTGCACAAAAGCACTTAATTAGACGAGTTGTTAGCAGAGCGACTGTACGGATAAATACTACATGAAGCTCAGCAATACCCCAGTGCTAGAAAACCTTGAGCATCTGAAGTGGGGGGCAATCACTCCATGTTGGTATCAGGAAACAAATATGGAGAGAAAATTAAACAAATAAAATGAACACTAGGCATCTTTTTCATCCTTTACTACCAATGAGATTGATGTATTTCATCTTGGTATCCCTTGAAATAATACCACCTTTCAGTCTCATATTACTGATCTCTAAGAGTTATGAGTTGCTTTATGTGGTTTTCATCCTTTAAAAAATCTAATTTATCCTCAAAATCTCAATGTGCGTATTATTTTACAGATAAAACAAAACCAAACCTAAAGACACAAAGAAACCAGGGGACTCAACTAACATTTGATAACAATTTCATGGCAGCATCAAAAATAGAACAAAAGTCCTTTCACTTTATTTCAGTGACAGCTAAAATAGGCTTGATGTTGGCAGTATTACATGTTTTAGAAAATAATGGTGTTAATGATCCACATTTCTTTTTACACCATAAGGTTTGCAAAGCACTTTATAGTCATTATCTTACTTGATCCTCCAAATTGCCTTGTTCAGATAGATACTATTAATACACCTATTTTACAGATGAGAAAATTGTGAATCAGGGCTTAAATGACTCCTCAGAGTCAACATAATAGTGAATACTAAAAGCAGATTATGAACCCAGTTTGTCCTAGCTAAAATCAGCACTCTCCACTTGACACATTGCCTTTGCTTGTTTAAGTGATATCACTACTATGTCATCTGCCACTAGCACACCCATGTTTTGTTACCATTGCCCCAATATTTAGTAGTACCTCAAATATACATACATGCATATATACATATACATAGATAGATATAGACATATCTATATCTATCTATCTATCTATCTATCTATTTATCTATCTATCTATCTATATATATATGCAATCCCAATTCCTATATCTCAGGGAGTCTTAACCTGTATGTGTTTTTTTTGTCAGTTTGTTTTGTTTTAGGCAACTGGGGTTAAGTGACTTGCCCAGGGTCACACAGCTAGTAAGTGTCAAATGTTTGATCTGAGGCCAGATTTGAACTCAGGTCCTCCTGACTTCAGGGTCGGTGCTCTATCCATTGTGCCACCAACTGCCCCTCCTATGAGTGTTTTTGTTGGTATGTATGTGTTTCTGTGTGTATGAGGGTGTATGAGTGTGTGTGTGTGTGTGTGTGTGTGTGTGTGTGCATGTGATGAACGTCTGGCAGACTAGTAAAGCCTATTGACTCCTTCTCAAAATAATGTTTTAAAATTCATAAAAGAAAATATGTAAGATTACAAAAAAAGCCTAATCGTATTGAAATACTAAGATATGTAAATATAGATATATAACAATATCATATTCATAAAATTGTATTCTATACAATTATAATGCATAATTAATATATTATAATATAAACAAGTTCTTGGACCCTACGTAAAGAACTCCTTTCTGTCTCCTTTTTGCTTCTAGCTTTAGTTTCCTAGTTCTTCTTTAAAACTCATTTGAAAACATCCCTTTTCCAAGAAGAGTTCACCAATTATTCTTAGCACACTGATTATTCCTTTCCATTTCCTTCCACATTCACACACTTTAGTGGAAAATGAATTTGTGAGCATTTACATTTTAAGTGATGATAAATCATTTAAACAATCGCATATCTTAAATTAGAGAAAAAGATGCTAGGTATTTGAGACCTTATACTTTCTTTTGTGTTATTTCCTCGCCCCCACACCAAAGAGCAGTTTGCCATGGTGGCTAGCAAGGTAGACTCAAATCAGAAAAACTTGGGTTCAAGTCTTTTCTCTGATACATAATATCTACTGGATCCTAAGAAAATCACTTACCCTCTCAGTTTTCTAGGCAACTCTCTTAAGATGTTAAAATGAAGAACAGTTCATAATAATAATCTGCATTAGTAGAGAAAGTTCCCTCATTGGGTATATGGTTGTCTCCAACACAGGTGATATCATAGGTTCATACACACACACACACACACACACACACACACACACACACACATTTCCTAGTTCCATTTTCAGACTTGAAGTTTGAAATGTGTCTTTGATTCTATAAGATGATTCCTCTTTATGGTACTACTTCAAAGTAATACATAGCCTAGAAAACATCTTGGACAGTAGCAGTTTAACCTATAATGACCACTGGAACTCAGAGATTTCCAATGTAGCTTGGCTAGCATAGATCTTGCTTCCATATCTAATAACTAAATGATGCTATAGCATATGTAGGGATCTCATTTTCCAATTGAAATGAACTGCCAGCAGACAGAAAAGTGCCATTAACATCTACCTTCTTGGTTACTTTCCTTCAACGTTAGAAGAAGAGTTTGTCTAGTGTTTGATTTATTCTGTAGACTATATTGATCTTTTATGGCAGCTTCTTATTTCCATTCTGAGGCTGGGGTTTATCAAGTGAAAGGTCCATAATATTCCTTGATAGCTATTTATGAGATAGTCATGAGGGAATTCCACTATCTCTAGGCAACCCCATATGCCCCCAAATTTAAATCCATTTAATCAATGTTGAGCCATGACTCAAATGGAGTAACTCTTTTAAATCTTAAAAGCTATTAAAGATTCATGGTATATAGTAACACAAAATCTCTTTAATAGTGAGAAATTTGCTTTTAATGTGTGAACTTTTCATCATAAAAAATCATAGACTGTCATTTTGTAATTTTCTATTATGTGCTTATCTATAAATACATAGTTATGTCATGGTATACATGTGTTGATAGGCCTATACTAAGTAATATGACAAAAAAACACAGAGTATGGAAAACAAATTGACAAAGGATTGTAATTTTGGATCTGATTTTTAAAGAAATAGAAGATTTTTGAAACAATGGTATCCATACATTGAAAAAAGAACATAAGAATAATAACTTAAGCTTTTTTTAAAAATTTAATCTCCAGGATTTGAAACATTTTGGGCTATGATATTCAGCTCTGGGTCTCAATTAAAGAACAATATGAAAAATATGAATATGATTCCCAGAAGAGCTCTACATCTGAAAAAAAATATAAAATAAAACCTATGGAAAATAGCTAAAAGGAAATAGAACTAGTCCTCTTGCAGAAGAAGATTTTAATTATTTGTGCCTGTTCTCATTTATATAAAGATTTGGGAGTAACCACATGTGTTTTTTCCCAGTTCATTCCATTATCCGTTTATTATTAAGCACCTACCTTATCCACATCACTATATTAGATGCTATGGGGAATGCCAAATTGGAAGAAAATATGGTTCCTTCCATTAAGAATCTTACCTATTGCTTGAAGAGACAAAACAAGCATACAAAAAATCAATTAAAATCTAAACAAATCCATTCCATATAAGTGCTGAGCAACACAAATCATGGAAATGGCAAGCTTAGAATGAGTCTTGTCAATGAAGTGTTGGAAGTGATTCTTGAGCAGAGTTCTTAAGTAAATTAGTTCAAACAGGATAATATACTGGAAAAAAGTAAACTAGACTTTGAGTCAAAAATCTAATTTTATCACTTAATACCTACGTTACCATGGACAAGTAACTGAAGCACACTGGGCTTCGATTTCCTCATTTGTAAAATAGTCAATAATACTTTCACAGGATTGCTGAAAGAAAAGTGTCATGTAAATATGAGCCATTTTATTGTTGTTACTCCTAAAGAAGAGGTAGGAAAGTTTTCTAAGAAGGAAAAAAATAAAAACAAAACATATAAGCCAAGACCTTTTAAAATGGGGATGATAACATCACTTACCTCCCAGGGTTGTTTTGAGGATAAAATAAGATGTTTGTAAAGTTCTCAACATAATGCCTGTCACATAGTAGGTAATATATAAATGTTAGCTATTCCTTTCTAATCTCAGTATATTTAAAGAACTATATTCATGTCGATGCAAATTTGATTTTAAGAACAATGAAATGATTGTTGTTGTTCAGTCTTTCAGTTGTGTACGACTCTTCATGATCCCATTTGGGGTTTTCTTGGCAAGGATACAGGAGTGGTTTGCCATTTCCTTCTCCAGTTCATTTTACAGATGAGGAAACAAAGCTAAATGACTTGCCCAGGGTCGCATAACTAGTAAACGTCTGAGGCCAAATTTGAACTGAGGAATATGAGTGTTCCTGACTTTAGACCTGCTGTTCTATCTACTATGCTACCTTGCTTCCCTTAATGAAATGATAACTATTAGAAATTAACAAGAACTGGGGCAGCTAGGTGGTATAGTGGATAGAGCACCGGCCCTGAAATCAGGAGGACCTGAGTTCAAATCCAGCCTCAGACCAAACACTTGACACATACTAGCTGTGTGACCTTGGGCAAGTCACTTAACCCTGATTGCCTCACAAAAAAAAAAAGAAATTAACAAGAACCAAATTTTGCTGATTTATATTTTTGTACTATATTAAAGACTTAAGGCACAATCTTATTCTTATAATTACTAATTACATTCTCCCTTTGAAAACATATTTACCTCAAATAATACATCATTTTCTTGTTTTCAGAGGAAGCATGGGCAAGCAGATAGAAGGGCCATCTTAGAATCAGAAGACCTGAGTCAAACTCCTGCCTAGAATACACATAACTACATGACCTTAGGCAAATACTTTAACCTATCAGTAATCTAGATGACTTTCTTTAAGGCTCCAAATTATAAATTATCTGTTTGGGTAGAGAGCGTTTATTAAACTAGGAAATTACAAGCCCAGATTGGGAAATAAAATCTCATCTTATTCTTTGTCTCTGTCTGTCTGTCTGTCTGTCTCTCTCTTTCTCTCTCTCTCTCTTTCTCACACACAATTTCAATCTCCCTTTCTCCTTTTTTTCTTCTCTCCCCAAATAAGTTACTACTTACCATTGTTCTTCTTGCAAAGATAAGATGATGACTCAATAGCTTAGTTTCAAAAAAAAAGTTCATCACTCATGTAATTGCAGGATGCTGTAGATTTTTTCAATCTCTGTTAAACTGGTTTTTCACAGTGTGTATTTTTAAAACTTTCCTGCTTAATCATTACATCAAGATCTAAATCAGAAGGAAAACATATATTGAAGTAGTACCAGCACAAGAGATACAGAAATCTGACCATATGAAATAGAAAATGTCTAATGTGAAGGCTTAAAATCTTAAAAAGAAAAGTACTAAAAGTTTTCTGTGTGTGTGTGTGTGTTTGCTTTTTTTTTTTTTTTGAGATAGCAGGGAGGCGGAAGAGATTCAGTGGGATCTTTGTATTTCAAAAAGCTTACTGATGGTTCTGTGTGTGAGGAGAGATGGAACAAATTGCTCAATGAAAGTAATGGGGTCATCCACTTCAATGCCTTCAAGAATGCTGTAAATCTTGGTTATTCATTCTGTTTCTATCCCTTTCTCCTGATGTAGCTTCCAGTGATTCCATTTAGGAGGGTACTGCAAAGTGTCCCACTGAAGAGCCTTACAAGGTGCTTCTGTCCTTTTAGCTTGAAAATGTCCTTCAAGCTTTCACTCCATTGCTTTCTGGCCTTGTATATCTATAATTCTAGTAGAAAAATTGCAAAAAAGTCACATGTCTTGAAAGTGAGGATCTCCTTAAAATGGGAAAAGATGCCTGCCTACTTGCTTCTCTGTATGGCTGGCTTCTTTTTGGGGGGGTTACTCATTTTGAATCTTTGCCATGTGGACAAACATGTCATTTGCACCACTGGGAATGTCTGAGAGCTAATGGGAGTAAAACAACAAAGTAGGCTTTCTGACCTTGATGTTATAAGTATTTGGTTCTTTCCCAGAGAACTTCTTGCAAAAGTCAGACTGATCTGCTTTTTGCCTTCTTTGCTTTTAATGTCTGGGGAAGATACGTGGAATGACCCTTTGACTTGCTTATTTTATTCAGCTACTCTATAAGAGGCCATTCTTTCCTTGGGTGAAAAAAAAAAGTATGTTCATCCTGCTTCTAGAATTAAAAAGGTTTACTTTACATTCTCCTTAACTCTGTACCAATGTTTAGACTTAATCACAAACTCTCATTTCATTCAGGAGTATTCTTAAGAAGGAATCCAAAAGGAAATGGAAAAGCACAACAGATCAGCCAATATTGAGTTGTACTTACTTTGTGTAGACACTTTATTTAATCTTGGTGTAAATAAGATTAGGATTTAATTTACATATGCTAATGTGACAGCTACTTAAATCATGTCTTTAGTTAGCTATTCTTAAGTCTTTTGTCTTCCAAGGCAATGACATTGGGTAGGGGACCCCTTTGTCTTGTTTAGCATTTTGTCTAGTACTACACCAACAGAGACATTGACTTCCTATTGTACTCAAGGAGCAAAATCGTGTGGCTGTAACTCAATCAAAGAAAGCTTGTGCCCTAAAATAGCAGTAGCTAGCTTCCCAGAATGCAGAATTTGCATGAGACTACACATGTGTGGCAATGGTTTTGTCCCAGGCCAAATGTGAGTGCTAATGACTCGGAATTGTGGAAATTTAATTGTGCTCTACATATGAACCCATGCTCAGTGCTAAAAGCAAAGTACTTTCTGTCTTTAGAGTATTTAAAATTTATCCTGTTTATAACTTATTTGTATATAATTGTTTGCATGTTGACTCCACCACTGGACTGTGAGCTCCTTGAGAGCAGAGAATGTCTTTTATCTTTCCTTATATTCCCAAGCTGAGAGTCATAGTACTCAGCATATAGCAAGTGCTTAAAAATTTTTATTGACTGACAAAATAAGAAATGTACATAGATATATTGCTTTTGTCTCTCCATTTTGGAGAAAGATAGAGACAGAGAGAGAGAGAGAGAGAGAAAGAGAGAGAGAGAGAGAGAGAGAGAGAGAGAGAAGGAAACCAAACACTGAACATTTTGTTTTGTCCTCCCCTTTTAAACTATACAAGAGATTTGTTGAATATCTATTGCTTAACATATAGTTGCATTCAATCCAAAAATTTCTCTTCTCAGAAATCTAGATCTCATTTATCTTCTGTATTTTATTCACTATTATTTATCTGATTCAATTTCTGCTTACTGGTCTTGGACCTATATGGCCCCATGTAATTTAAATGCAATTTAATCACTAAATTATAAGTTCTTTCAACAAATATAAATTGGACAATTTCTTAAAAAGCTCAAGGATCTCTGGGGAGATCCTATTAATACTCTGAGATTAGCTCCAATTAACCTGTATATATCATGTAGGTACATACTTGTTTACATGTTGTCTCCCTCATTAGAATATGAGCTACTTAATGTCAGGAACTATTTTGCCTTCCTTTATGCCCTTACCATTTAGCACAATGCCTTGCATGTGTCAGTGTTTAACAAATACTTGTTGACTAATTGCTTATTGAAACTTCCTGAGAAAGTAATGTTGTTATTGTTGTTTTTAAAGTTTAAATATCTCAAAGAAAAATGGAATCTTCAAAACTACATGGAGATGAATTTGATTTCAATTCCTAGCCAAAACTAGAATATAATATTAAAAGGATAATTTGTAAACATCTAGGAAAGGAAGTGGAGATTAAAAAAAAATATTAAGTGGGACTTCCTTAATAAGATTCATGCCAGAGTAACCTCATTTCTATTTCTTGAAGATATAGTTTACATAGATTTAGAAAAAAGATTTGAAAAATTCTTTCATACTGAATTCTGTGTAATTATAATGACCAAGCTTGGATGTGAAACAACTGTCTTCCTTCTTTCAAGAAGCAGAGGGCTGTGAGTGGGAAACATTGCATATGTTGTCAGACAGTCAATATAGTGGATAGTTTTACTGGAAGTAGGATGTATTTAGAAAAGAAAATTAAAACCAAAAGTCAGCAATAAAAATTAAAAATTCTTACAATGTAAAATCCTTGATCACTAAATCTTAAACTTTCTCTTCACAAAGGTGAATTAATTATCGTTATGAAACCTATTTCTGCTTTTTGCTATTAAATGGCATTTGGTGGAACTCTATGTATAGACCTATGTATAGGTTAGAAGGCTACCTAAAATACTGATCCTTAAGGATGTAGGAAATTTATTTTTTTCACCAAAATCAATACTTCCCTACTTAAATACTCTCTCTCTCTCTCTCTCTCTCTCTCTCTCTCTCTCTCTCTCTCTC
>NW_020944646.1:2087517-2117620 GCF_900497805.2 Vombatus ursinus
ACACACACACACACACACACACACACACACACACACACACACACACATAAAACCACCATCACCTGCTAGTTAATGCTTGACATATTCTGTTCCTTTTTATTCTACAATTAGAGATAAGTCTAAAAATGGGAAATTGGAGGGGTGGGTGTTGTTAGGGAGGGAATATGGGAGAGAGATTTTGCTACCATAGTATGCCTGAATGGAGAAGAAAAGGGTTATGACTAAAGAGAACAAAGATGTAAAAGGGGAAGTCAGGACTAGGGAAGAAATTTGCAACAAATTCATTATTTTCCCTAGAACCAATAAAATGTAACTAAGCAATGGAAAGAAACAATGTAATTCAAATTAGTACATTTATGAAGGGCCTACTATGTGCACTGGAAATAGTGTAATTACTCAAAAGGGTTTTGTGATCTAGTTAATGTGAGGACTCACTCCCCCATTGATTTCAGTCTTTCCAAGCCTCCCAAACCTGTGTGACTCTTGTCCGTAACCTCCTATGAACTCTCCACTGGGGATCCACCCAATATGCTGGTGGCCTTCCTCTGCCCAGTATTGTGTGAGTAACTACATAGAACATAGTCTGGGGGCAGCTGGGTGGCGCAGTGGATAGAGCTCTGGCCTTGGAGTCAGGAGGACCTGAGTTCAAATCCGGTCTCAGACATTTGATACTTACTATTTGTGTGACCCTAGGTAAGTCACTTAATCCCATTGCCTAGCAAAAAAACCAAAAAACCAAACAAACAAAAAACAACAAAAACATAGTCTGCCCATTAATTTTCCCTCACTTGCAAAGTTTCTGATCTATTTCTTCCCCACTCCATCTCCATAGTCCCCTATCATTAACCCATTCTATTGCATGCTTATCACCTAATAGGCCAGTTTGTCTGGTGCACAGAATATGTGAATGGGAGCAACTTGAAGTAAGTTTGGAAAGGTAACTGGAATCAGATTGTGAAGGGCTTTAAATGCCAAGGTGAAGAAGCTGTCTTTTACCCTGGAGGCAATAAGGGGCCACTGAAAGATAAACCAGTTCTGAAACTATCGATAAAAAGTGTAATACACAAATGTTATCTAGTTTTCCAAATTTTATATAACAAATTGTCAATATCATCAACTAGTGTTTTGTGAATGAACTTTATAATAAAGAAAATTTTTGCTTCTGGGCATGTTATCTATGAAATATGGATGTGAGGGGAGGAGATGTAATTTTATTTGTATTAGAGGGTATATTTCTATGTTAACGTGTTCATATTGACACTTCCCCAAAGTCTAGTCCTTTTTTAATTTTTACAAGCTTTGCTTTATTTTTAGTTTTTACTTAGCACCTCATTGAAACCCTTGAGAGCAAAGAGCTTTGCATGGTTGTCATTTTTAAACACTCTGTACTTGCCACAGGAAAGGTCATAATGTAGCATCTGGGCGATAAGAAGGTCTCAAAATGTCTACCATTGCCAACTAAGACAGATATTGCCAGACATCTATATTCATCCGTTCACCTCAATGTGTCAAAATCTTGAAGATAATTTTCTTAAGCTATAATAGAATTTTTATTGAGGTAATTTATCCTCAATGCATAAGGTGTGAAGAGCTCAGCTGTTTCTCCAAAGATTCCTCCCTCCACCCCAAGAAAACAGATACAGCAATTGGTACCTAGTGGTCAGATAGTGGTATTCTCCATTTTCATTTCAGGTATAAAGCAATACAATAACAGAGTCGTTGAAATTTCCATTTACATAAAACAAATTTATAATTGATGTGCCACTTTGTGGCTGACAGAGTTAATGGGCCTTTTAAGAACCTCTATTTAATAACAATAAAGTGTCTTTTTTTTTAGAGGTCTTAATGTTGATAGAATTAATGTGCCTCCTACCATGACCTTCAGCTGCTACTTTGATGGTAACTGTTGCATAGTTTCATGCTCTGAGACTCTCTAGATTTAAAGTTGACACTGTAAAATTAGAATTCTTGAGTTTTTCTTCTTTGGATTGCAGATGAAGCATGAATTCTAAATGGGGAAAATAGAGCCTTCAGCATAGAAAAATTAGAAGTAGACAGTTATAAGTATGGCTACAAACACTTTCTTTTTACAACTAACATGATGCTGACCTCCAAAGCACCCACACATTTTAGTGTTGTTCGGGAATTATAGGTGTTATTAAAAATAGTAATCATAATGCTTTCGGCAAAGCTGATTGTTACTAAAAGCTGTTTTGTAAATGTTAGCTTGTATTAAGGAGTTAAGATCTCTTCCCCACTCCCTACCCCAAAAGTTACTCAGGGGGAGAATGACCCAATGGATGGTTACCTCTGCCACAGAGCCTGCCATTCCAAACAAATACAACTTGAATTCCAAATCCCACTGGGCAATGGCACTTTCTTTGCTAGGGTGTGTGTTTCCCATTAGCCTCCCTGTCTGTGACAAAATTGCATAGGGTCTATTGCCCTGCAGAACAACATTTGCAAACATGTCAGTAAGCATGGAAAGCCATCTGCCTACAAATGCCACCCAGTTACTAACTACTCTTAATTTGTCAAATAGGGGAAACAAACCTCCTTTGACTGACAGAAATGGCTGAAACTGTACTTTCAGTCATGCCTGCTACTTAGCAATGACAGCTTAAAAAGAAAGGAGTAATCAGTATTCTAGGTTCTCTAAATAACTGGGGAGCAAAGTCAGACATTCCTGAAGCCTGGCCCAAAGACCAAAATTGGGCAAATAGTACTTTAGTACTACCAGTATTAGCAATCTAACAAATGAGATATGTAAAGTTCTTTGCAAACCTTGAAGCATTGTATAAATGCTAAATATCACCACCACCACCACCATCATCATCACCAACAACAATTTAATTAGGAACTTGGTTATAACTGTATTGTGAAGGATAACATCTATTAATTTAAAATGACTCATTGAGTAGATTTGGTGAACGTAATTTTTTTAGTACCAATGTGGATAAACCACTATTTTTTCCTGACTCTCTATTCTGTGCATTTCATAGCCATGTCTTCCATCAGTATTCAACATACTAAAGACATTTTTTATACTTTTAGTATTCTTGGGGTCCCAATATATCACTCAGACTATAAGAAACTTTAACTCCCTTGGCTTCAGTTTGCTCATCTGTAAAATAAGGGTGTTAACTAGATGTCCTCTGAGATCCCTTCTACATCTAAAAATGTGATCCTGTGATCCCATATTGTATCTTATTCTCCTTAAATAATAGCATATTTTTATGTTGCTTTAGTGTTTTATGATACCTGGCCATATAACATTGCTTGAAGAGTAGTAGTATTCAAAGAATATGTTTTTCCCACTGGCACTAGGCATTATATTAAAATATTGAGTAGGTATAACCCTTAGACAGGAAAAGACAAGTTATAGTTCATATATACTCATGAAAGCCAAACATATAATCTCTTATGGGTAGGAAGTAATGACCATAATCAAAGAGAATGCAGTTTCAAAAAAAAATGCAAATGGTTACAGCGAGCAATAAAAGCATAAACATAACCCCAGTTGTAAGCCCTATTACTTGGTACCAACATTAGGTGCATTTTTAGAATATAAACATCACACAACTAATATAGTATTTCTCCAAGTCTATATATTGTTTAAATATATGATAGAAATAATTTCAATTGAAGTCTAAAATAGATGACAAATAGTATACATGAGATTGACACTATCAAGGCATAAATGCCCTATCACTCTTCATGAAAAAAAAAAGGCATATTACAGAGATATTTTTCCTGATTTTAAGGCATTTACAATCCAATATTCTATTTAGTGTTCCTTAGAGTCAGTAAAGGATACTGGACACTAGTCATAACTCACTAATAACTATATGATTAAGTTCTTTGCATCTAGGAGGCATTTAATGAATGTTCATTGAATTGATTTGACACTGAGCAAGTCAATTAACCTCACTGAGCCTCAGTTTCCTCATGTACAATAAAGACTAGTTTATACAGCTATTCCAGCTTAAACATTACTGTGGAAGTAATAATTAAAATGTATATAACACTTTAAGGCTGACAAAGGGCTTTGCATAATTGGCCATAAATGTATGTATTACACATATATGAATGCATTTAATGTCTGATTATCCTGAATTAAGACTATTATGGCATCTATATGTGTATATTTGTTACTATAGTCATCTATATGGCATTGTGATTAACTTGCAGTTATGTTTTCAATTCAAAATCATCAAAGAATCATCCATTTGGACTTCCTCACATAAAAATGGATACTGTTCAATTTAAATGAGGTAAAATAGATGAACATATTAATTCAATTGTTTTTCCCCCTTGGAATTGCTTGAACACTGAAAGATACCAGAACAATGTAATTACCACCTCAGCCACTACAATATTTACCAGTAGATTTTTGTTTGCTTGCTTGCTTTTTTGATGAGGCAATTGGGATTAAGCGACTTGTCCAGAGTCACACAGCTAGTGAGTGCTTTATGTCTGAGGATGAATTTGAACTCAGATCCTCCTGACTCCAGGGCTGGTGCTCTATCCATTGTGCCACCTAGTTGCCCCTAGATTTTTTTTTTTAACACAGCACCTTGAAGATATCTGTTTTTTTTTTATTTCTCTCTCTCTCCCTCCCCCTCCCTCTCTCTCTCTCTCTCATAAAAGAGTAAACCACAGAGCTCTGCATAGACAGATGTCAGACTTTATAAAAGCACATTTTAAGGATGTTGAGAAAAGTGACAGATTTCAGACTATAAAACCATTATCATATTTATGTTAAGTGGAATTTGGGCCTATAGATTGCCAGACCTTGAATGTGAGCACATACATCCCCTGATTTGAAAAATTCAGCAATATAGAAAGGAGAAAAAGATCCAGTGTCACCTCCGCACAGTATCTTGTTGTAGCACAATGTCAGATATTGGATGACATGACAATTATATTAGCAGGTTGGATGTCAGCAAAGAGAAATGTCAGAAGAAAAGGGCTGGAAATATTTTCTTTTGCTTATAGTTATTCCTTTACTAATGGATTCAGGTTCCTTGGGAACTTGGATAATTCTCATTCACATCTACCTTGGTTCTTCCTCTTGGAGCTCATCCAGAAATGGGTCTTAATTCAGGTATATTGAATAAAAGTAGAAGAGGAGAAGGTTGGAAATGTGCCTCAGAGACCTATAACTATACAACAATATTGGATACTCAAAGGGTCATGGGCGTATGGTAAATATTATGTGTTTGTAGAAGATAAGTTTCATATCAGGAATTGAAAGAGATACATTAATTGAATATGGGTGTAACCCTCTTTATAGGGAAAATTGAGTTTGCAAAATAAACTATGAAGTAATCATTTTCTTTACAAAATATGTATATGCTTTAGAAAAGGGTTCACCTATCCCTTCAAATAGTAGCTCTCCTTGGTATTTAATTCATTAAAAAAGTAAGTTTTCAGGCAACATAAAGTGAAATATACCTATATTCTCATAAATCCCCAGCACAAAGCACCTCTCTTTATATCTCTACTAAGAAGAGTAAGTATTATTTATTAGCTGGCGTGTGATTCTAGAGCAGGAGTGGGGGACCGTGGCCTTTTAGGTCCTCAAGTGTGGCCCTTTGAATCTAAACTTCACACAACGCTCTAGAACTAGACAGAAGATATCTGTATATTAATGTGTAAGCCTGGGCTCTGAAATATGAATATACCTGTAGTAATGTCACCATTACCATTTATTCACATGTACAAACCACTAAATAAACAAAACACCTTATTTAAGAAAAATGACTAAGGGGGCAGCTAGAGGGTGTAGTGGATAGAGTACTGGCCCTGAAGTCAGGAGGACCTGAGTTCAAATCCAGCCTCAGACCAAACATTTGACCATTATTAGCTGTGTGACCCTAGGCAAGTCACTTAACCCCAATTGCCTTAAGAAAATAAAATAAAAATAAGAAAAATGATTAAAGCTTGATAATAGAAATATCAAATTTACCATTTTTAACCAGAATAGTTGGTTTATCTCCTATATTTGATTTGTAATTTGACTACTGCCAAGGTAATCAAGTTGGAAGATAATAATAATAACATACACATAATTCATTTTATGGTTTAGAGCACATTTTACACGTCATCTCAACTCTAAGGAGCTGCAAGTGTTGTAACAATATCCAAGGAGTTTATGTGACTTGTCCACAGTTACCCAGCTAGTAAGAGTCAGAATACAGGTGGACTTCTTGTATCCAGAGCTAATACTTTATCTACTATACAATGCTGACTTTTGCTAAGAGCCTTCTTGAGTTATTCCTTATGGAAAGAGATGATGAATCTGCCTTTAGGTTTGGTTTTCAGATGTCTGGCACTTAGAAATATAGGATCTCCAATGTCTAAACTTGCCCCAAACTATATGGAAAGAGACATGTGGTAGGGCTGAAGAAAGTAACTAAATTCGATCATTTTATTTAATACATAAAACTATACTTATCCCTGTTGTTTAAACATTGTTTCAATATTATAACATTTGCTCATTTTTTTTACAAAAACATAAAATTCTCTAAGAGAATATGTTGACAATTTTCCTTAATATATTTTCTTCACAGAAATTTCCCACACCAAAAGAAAATAAAACAAATACAGGTCTAGGTTTAAAAAAAAAGAAAACAACCAAAATAATGTATAAACTAAAAATAATACATATAGATATCAATACGACATCATTTTCAATATGTGGCTTTTGTCAGCAATCATACTAGTAACTGGCAACCTGGAACAACAAAGTGTTAACCAAATAATATCTAATTAAATAAATATAGCTTACCATTTTCTCCCCTTCTCTATATATTAGCTGATGTTAACTCTCTCCCTATGACATAATCATATAGCAACATGTAGGCAATAGTTATGACAGGCTGGCCATGGCAGGATTACCTGCTGTTACTATCCTGTTTACATACAGCTCCCCCACCTCCACTTATGTATTCTTCCAACCAGTTGTAGGTTGTAGTTTCTTGAACAAGACATTTCATCGCTTTGTTCTGAGCATATTTTCTATCTGTCCTCCATGTTTGGAATTTTCTCCCCTATTATTTTCACCTCCTGGGTTTCTGATTTCCTTTGTCTTGGCCAAAATCCCATCCTCTACAGGAAGCTTCTCCTAACCCTCTTAATTCTAGAGCTTTCTTTTTGTCAATTACTTCCCACTTATCCTGTATATTGTTTAGTTGTACCTTTTTGTCTTTGTGTTCTTTCCCCCAGAGGACTATGAGCTTCCCAAAGGCAAAGACCATCTTTTGACTTTCGTTGTATCGCCAGCACTTAGCACAATGTTTGGAACATAGTAGGCTATTAATAAGTGCTTATTGAAGGACTGACTGATTTACAATGTATTAAAGAGAAGATTTCCAAGAAGCCAAGTTAGCTTTCTACCTTAACTCTGTCAGTAAGTATCTGTTTTGTAGAAAAGTGTTTTCCCACCTTTTCTAGCACACATTTACACAATCATTCAGGATGTGCAATATTAAACAGGGAACAGAAGCTTCCTTTAAGAAATTTCATTTTTTTAAAGTCAATATTGAACTCTATCACAGCTTCACAAGATGTCAACAAGTCAATTTCATTCTGGAGGAAAAAATTCACTCTCTGCCTTTTTCCTGGGAAACTCGACATTACAACTTGAAAAAATAAAAGTGTATGCTCTTCAGTGAGCTCAGTTTTTATTCATCTTCAGACATGGAAATACATCTCTTTTTTTCTTCTAAAATAAAAACCTGAGTTGAGGAGGCATATTTTCTTAAGAGCTGGTTACTCATTTCAAATATGGCTACTTTTTTTTTTTTTTTTTGCCACACCAAGGACAACAGATAAAGCTGTGAGTATCTTTGCTCTCACTTTAACTATTGGAGCTATAGTTGTTCCTGTCCAAAAGCAACACCGATGCTAACAGCCTTGGAGGAACTACAGGAGTAAAATCATAATGAAAGAATAAGAGGGGTTTTCTCTGAACTTAAGTCAGATTTGCTTCTTGTACCACAATCTCTTGCCTATATCTTCAAACAAATTCAGAGACAGACGAGCTAACTTGGCTTCATATCTTTTCCATTTTTAAAATCATACTTTTCAGAAGGGGGATTTTAACATGACCAAGTGGTCACTCTGAAGCCTGCTAAAAATAAATGGTTTATTTTGTTTTTAAGTGTCTATACCCTACTCCAAACATATGAATTTTTACTACTTTTCCCCGTATTATCTACCTTCTAGAATAATTTTTTAAAAACTTACATTTTACATCATGTGTATATTTACATACACATATATGTGTATATACTTATATGTATATATTAGCTTTATTATGCTTGCATGTATATGTGTAAATATATATGGATTACATATTCAATTATTTCAAGTACTGTAGCTGAAATGAAACTCAGTTACAATATACTTCCATATGAATAGAAGAGGCAGAGTACTGATCAAAAATCATAATTCACACATAGTATAGTCAGGTCTCACTAAATGTGAGTAATGAATCCTCTGAAGTCTGGTATGTATTCAAATTGGTGTTAATGAAAGTCATAATCATGTAAAATATGATCATTAGTTATAACTTAATGGAAAAATGCAGTGTGGATTCAAATAATGTGTCCACTACAGGGAATCCATTATTCGTACTAATCTAGACCTAACTACACTTTGTAGTCCTAAAAGGGTATTTCTTACAACAAGCCCATGATGTAGCAGTGCTATTATTTATTATTCATTCCATTCAAACTATGAGAAAATTCAGGGTCAGAGGGGTTGGGACCTCACCATTGCAATAAATCTGGTCTGCAGAGAGCTAGCACTCAAAGGTGTCTTCTTTCTATTAGGAGTGGCTAGGTGGCACAGTGGATAGAGTGTCAGGCCTGAAATCAGGAAGACTCATCTTCCTCAACTCAAATCTGGTCTCAGACACTTAATAGCTATATGTACCTGGTCAAGTCACTTAACCCTGTTTGCCTCAGTTTCCTCATCTGCAAAATGAGCTGGAAAAGAAATGGCAAACCGCCTTGCCAAGAAAACCTCACATGAAATCACAAGTCAGACATGACTGAAAACGACTGAACAAAAAATTCTTTCTGTTATGCCATTCCCCTAAAAAAAAAATCTAAACAATAATCCCACATTGATTGTACTTTTATAACTTGCATATAAAAATATTCACATATTTCTTATAGAAACAATGGGGAGAAATGAACAAAAAATATTAAAAAAATTCATGTGAATAAAGAAAAGAAAATGAGCATCTCCTAGGTCTTTTGGAATGCTTAAACTCCTTCTTCCTATAATTATGTATCATCAATTAACAAATCCATGCAAAAATATGGCCTAAAAGTGTATATATATAATCTTTTAAATCACAGAAATTTCTTTGTGTGTTGCTTTTGATTCAAAATCACTTAATTTCCCTAGGATTGAGATTTTTCTTTTTTTTTTTAAGAAAGTTGGAATAGGTGGTCTCTGAAGTCCCTTTCAGTTCAAAATCCACAGTTCTCTGATGTGAAATGTCATGCTCTTAAAACTGTGACATCAGCATCATAATGAATCTCCATCAACACAAAAATAATTGCATGACAATTTACACAAGGTCATGTATCTGAAGCTGGTAGAAACCTTAGAAGCCATCTATTTTTTTAATCTTATGGATGAGGAAATTGATCCTTAGAGATGTTAATTAAAGTGCCCAAATTATTAAAGCTGCAATGAGTAAAAAAGAGTTTCTGATGAAGTCCAGTGTTCTTTTGTGCAGGTCTCTTACAGGGAGGGAGAATGAACTCTAAATCTCTGGCATCTGGAAGTGTTGGGAAAGAGTAGGTAGAAGAGAAGGTCATTAAAGAAAGGGTTAGGTAAAGTCATTGATGCCCAAACACACTAAGCATGTCCCTCTGCCCCAATTGGATCCAAAAAATAAGGCTTCTCAACAGTTCTCACTCTAAAAATTATTTCTATTAAAAATAAAATATAGTCAGTATAAAGAAGTAATGGCAGGAAAAAAAACATTTATTATGTGCTTTACCATGTGTCAGGCAGTGTGATAAATGCTAGAGAAGAGAGGGAGAAAATGAGCATTGGGAGAGAGTGAATGAAGGAAGCTGAATTTCTCCTGCTTTCTAGGAGTTTCAGACTACTGCCCCTACCCCTATCATTTTCTCATTGGATTTTATGTGCCATACCTAAATTATTTCTACATTTCTGCCATTCTTCAAGGCAACAAGCAGAGGAAATGGGAAGCAGATTAGTGTTACTTTTACGAGGAAAGAATATTCTTTTTAACTTCCCCAATTTTAAATTGTACAGGCCTTACCAAGTTGAGTTTACTTTGAGATCAGAATGCCAGAAGGGTGAATGTGGCTGTGTAGGAGAGCAACTACACAAAGTTATTCCTTAATTCTTGGGTAGATGGGAACCATGGCTCAAAGTACTATTCTGGTTAACATTTAGGTAGCACTGAAATGTTTAAAAAAAACTTTGGGCGTATTGTCTCATTTTATCTTTGTGACCACCCTGTGAGATAGGTCTTATTGTTATCTCCATTATACAAATGAGGAAACTGGTATTTAAAATTTTTATTTTTTAAATGAATATAAATTTATTTTATCTCTTTTTTCCTTCCAACCTCCCCCCTCCACTTGAAAAAAAAGAGATAAAAAAAACTAAAAACCTTGTAACAAATCTGTGGTCATAAAAAACAAATTCTCCCATCAGTCATGTCCCAAAAATATCAAATCTGCACTCAGAGTCCATCACTTCCCTTTCAGGAAGTGAAAAGCACACTTCTGAAGTTACAGTTGTTCATGAAGTTGAACAGAGCTCTTAAATTTTTCAAAGTTATTTGTCTTTACAATATTGTAGTTATTATATATGTTTTTTCTCCTGATTTTACTTATTTCATTCTGTATCAGTTCCAATAGGTCATCTCAGATTTCTCTGAAATTGTCCACTAAATTATTTCTTATAGCACAATGGTATTCATTATATTTATATACCACCATTTCTTAAACCATTCCTCAATGAATAGGTACCCCCTTAGTTGAAGAATCTGAGGCTTAGAATGGTTAAGTAGCTTATCTATGGTCACAGAGCTAGTATGAAATTTGTATCCAACTCTTCTCAAGTACAAGTTCAGCTCTCTATTCATTCTATCCCATGTTGGTATGATGGCTGAAAACCCTAAGAGATAGAATTTCTGGGTAATTAATGATCAATTTATTAATTAGGCTGTATGGCAATCCATAAATTGATAGTGGTTTTTCTTGGTAATCAAAGACCCCAAGGGAGACCCTAAAAGGCCTTAAATCCCCTCTGCAAAGCAACTACTCTGACAAGTGAAAAATCAATCCTGATTGGTAGACATTTATTGAGGAGGTCAGCTAAAAGTCTTCAGCTCCTTCTGCAGAGAATGGTGCTTGATCATGAGATGAAGCCTCAAGGCATCTGGGAAAGGGAAGCCATTTCCTTCTGTACCTTGTGGCTAGTTTTCTCTTTCATGATCTGGGTTGCCCTAAACTCTAATGGAAGAGATCAAGGACAGTAGGTTCATCTCTCAGTCAAAGGCTTGCCCTGACTGGATTCTGGTTATACTCTAAACAGAAATTAGGTCTCCCAGTTGGTTGTGGTCCCACCCACCTAGTTAATGAGCATAAGTCTTGGTGTTTTTTAGGCCTGATCATGTGCCAATTTAAATTATGCTTAATGTACCAGATTTTTGAAGCATAAGCAACTCATTCCCAATCACAACTACTTCCTAAAAGAAAATCATTTTTAAAGCTACAATATTCTAAGAAGTATGTAATGTGCTAATGGAAATTTGTCAGTTTCTGCTAAGATTGCTAAAACAAACAGTAGCAGCAACAGAGAAGGTTTCACTGAGGCTGAAAAGCACAACATATATTTCATAATATCATTTCATTGGTTAACGACATAATATTAACACTGTATGTCACCAACATTAGGGCTGGTTTTTTCAAGTATATATTTCTAGAATTTATTTCTAGAATGCTATATTTTAGTATAGTTTCATTAAAATGCACATAAAAGATAGAAAATAGTGCAGACGTGTATTCTTCATCATGGATAGTATCAAATTTCAAGTAAAATGTTTGAACTAATCGCATTTTCATAGCTGATTAATTTGTTTTTTTTCAACCTGACAAAATATAAGAGATAAGGTTTAAATATATGACTGTAAGAGTCCCAAAATGCTCAGATCATAAATACAAGAATTATTGACAAGTACCACTACAATGGTATTTACCTAGGAGAATCACTAGAGGAATCATTAAGAGAGATGTGGAAGTCACATAGTCAAACACCTTGCATTATTCACTTCTGTTTCTACCACATAGTAGTTTATCTATATGTGCAGTCATGCTCATTCATCTGGATATGAGCATTTCATCACTGTAAATTATTTTAGGCTATGTATTCAAAATAATTCATGTACTACCATATGTTGTCACCTTTAAAAATGCCTGAAGTCAAATAAATCTGCATCCAGGCAAGAATATTTTTACTCTGAAGTTAGGCACAAATGAATACTGAAAAAAAATGACACCACATGGACCCCTCAATTCCCCTTTCTGAGTATATTACAGCGTAATTCATTGAGCTGTGTCATCCAGGCCCTTGTGCTCTGAGCCACAACGAACAGTTTTGGCACCTAGAATGAGCAGTATGGATCACTCATGGGGCAAACAACAGGAACTATCTCGTCATATCAAATGTGTAATTCATGATTTGAAAACAATGAAAGAAAAAAATAAGGCAAATTCTGTTGAACTTGGAATAGGTTTGAGAGTTAGTTACTACAGTGATTCTTATGCTGCCAGAGGTTTTGTGTTAAATTTGCTGCCTTGGGCAAGTTCTGCCTATTGTGCTGTAGTTCTGATCTGCTTATCCCAGCCAGAAATACAGTTTTATCTGACATTACTTAAAGAAATCTCAGGTTTTGTACTCTAAGATTATAGATTCATATTATTATAGGATTTGTGTTGATATTAAATTTCCCTTTCTTTGTTTAATTAAGCATCAGAAGAAATGAGGAATTCATCACAACTTTTTGGGGGATAAGTTACAAACAAAATTCTGATCTATAAGTAGAAGAAATAAAAGTAGAAGAGGCAAAAGTAAAGAGATAAAAGAGGGGAAAGGTAGAAAAGGTAAACAACTAGGTGGTACAGTGGATAGAGTACCAGGCCTAGAGTCAAGAATACTCATCTTGAGACCAAATCTGGCCTCAGACAATTTCTAGCTGTGTGTCCTGGGGCATATCACTTAATCCCATTTACCTCAGTTTCCTCATCAGTAAAATGAGCTGGAGAAGGAAATGATAAACGACTCCTGCATCTTTGCCAAGAAAACCCCAAATGAGGTCATTAAGACTTGTATGTAATTAAAAAGACTGAAAAACAACAAGAAAAGAGATAAGAGAATTACATGTATGTGTATATACACATATACATGTATATTTCATTCATATGGCATATCCCACATTCTATAACATGTATTACAGGTAGCCTGAGTTATCAAAATGGTTTCTGATTTACAAATTTTCCTATAATTTATCCATAAATTACATAACAAGAAAGACATTACGTATATCTGCATCACTAGAAAATCTTCCTAATGCATATGTCTAATCCTAAACATGCAAGTGCACACATACACATAACCTCCCCCTCCTCAACATATACACACACACCTCTTGAGCTCCCCACTTAAGCCTTATGTGCTTCATTTATCTCAACTGAAAAATGAGGTTGGATGAGAAGATGGTCCATCTCAGGTCTAATTATTGTTATTATTATATTATTAACATTATTTTATTAAATAATAACATTTTGTAATATTCTAAACATATCCACCCTTAGGAAAAATGGCATTTGGGAACTAAAATAACATAGCCAAAATTGTTTACCTGTACAATCTATCAGAGCTTTAAGGATGCAATAAAAATGGACTCAATCATCCTTGTTTTTCTTATGTGATGAATACATACTTCTCTTCCTCTTAGAACGTTTTTCACTATGAATAGATCATATTTGGGAAACAGTGATTTCTTTTCATCTTCTTACCCAATATAACCCAACATATTCTCATTTACGTTAGTATTACATTGGAGCAAAACACTGTTCACTTGCTACTTGATCCAATTTTAACCAACATTATTTTCAAATAATTTAAATTATGCTCTAAAATAATTTCACTATTACCTATAAAATATTCCAATTATTATCTTTGCTTTTAAGTTGGAAATTTATAAAAGCAAATAATCAAGTTATTTTAAGATGAGCAGTCTTTTTTCTTATGTAAAATACTCTGTTTAAACCATACATTATAACAAAGTAGTCATAAAATCTTCACAATCTCTTAGTTCATAAAATGCTCCAGGCTGAACATAATAATTATAAATGTGTCTGCTTGTGAGACTACTAGAATATTAAGTATTACAGCCTTTGATACAATAGAAATTGGAAAAAAGACTTTCAAAAAGATTTATTGCTTTACTTAGAAACTTAACGCTTTAAAATACTCAGATGGCCACATTTTGACAAACATTGATACAATTTTTCATCTCATTTTGAAAGTAATCCTCTTCTAAATAATTCTGGTCATATCCAACACTTCATATTCAACATACAGTGCTATTAAGAAGTAAATTAATTTAGAAATATGACAATTTGACAAAAATGCATGGAGAAACTAGTCTCTCCTGTCTCTTACACACATACTGCATGCCAATATGTATATACATATACACAAATGACTGTGAGGCAGCTAGGTGGCACAGTAGAAAGAGCACTTGACCTGGAGTCTAGAAGACCTAAGTTCAAATCTGATCTCTGACACTATCTGCATAACTCTAGACAAGTTACTTAACCTCTGTCTACCTCAGTCTCCTCTTCTGTAAAATGGAGATAATAGTAGCAGCTACTTCAAAGGATTGTTATGAAAAGGGGATAATATAAGTAAAGTGATTTGCAAACCTTAAAGTATGAACTAAATGCTAGTTATTATTATTTAAATATCTTGAGTGTATACATATACATATGCATTAGGATACTTGATCATTTGAATGTAATTAAAAGTCCTACTCTGATGTCTCATCATGGTGTGGTAGTGACTCTAAATTCTCAAAGGTCATGTCTGTGAAGTGCAAATACTAACAGAGTTTATCAAACTAGTAAGGTTTTAAGTATGGACATATAGACAGGTTGTGTCTGTCGTCCAAGCACCAACCTCATTCATTAAGTGCAGAGGCTACTTCCTATATGTAGTGAAACACACACACATTGATTACACACGCACGCACACACACACACACATCTATATATATACACACACATATTTTAGGGAATCTACACTCACAAAATGTGCCTTGACAAATCCTTCTGCAGGTGCTGACACCCCAACTCTTTAGCAGCCACGGATATTGAAGACCCAGAAAAGAAGTTCCCACTACCAGAGTCCTTAGACCCACCAAATGGCTCAGCATTAGAAATGAATTTGATGTCAGAGCTTCTGCATCTGACTTTCTATTGGGACCTCACATTATATATCATCTTTCTCTATTAGAATTTGAGCTCCTTCAGCACAGGGACTTTCTTGCTTTTCTATTTATATCCCCAATGCCTAATATAGTAATAGTAAGCACTTAATGTGTGTATGTATGTGTGTGTATATATATATGTGTGTGTGTGTGTACATGTATACACATATACATATGCATAAGTACAAATATCAATGTACATACCATATATATTCAATCAATACCCATTCAATCAACAAGTAATTTTTGAGTGCTGAAAGTGTTCCTAGCCACCGGGGATAAAATTGCAAAGAATGAAATAATCACAGTTCACAAGGAGATTGCTATTTCTAGGACAGGGATTCTAAACCTGGGATTCAAGAACTTTTGTATGTGTAGGTGTTTATTTTTTTAATAGATTGATAACTGTTTCTCAGTGCATTTTTCTTTTGTTACACTATGTATTTTATTTTATGTATTTTAAAACACTGTTCTGAGAATGGATCTCTACACTTCACTAAATTGCCAAAAGGGTTCATCTCTCTCTCTCACACACACACACACACACACACACACACACACTCACATGATATTAAAAACCCTTTTCTAGGAGGAAATATAAACTCTTCTGTCTGCTCATAATCTCATCCAAAACTACCTTTCCAGTTTCATAATAGCTTTATACCATAATACCCCATTTGCTGAACATTTTTGTCTTTCCTACTGTTCTGCCCATAGGAGATTTTCCATCCATGTTGACTATAATTGACAATGATGACAAATTAATAAATATGATGGATAATCAATTCTATCAAATTTTCTATCTATAAATATGAATATAATCAATATTACTACAGACCATCTTTGGTAGATACTAATACTTCATAGCAATAATATTGCAATGCAGGTATAGGCTCTGGGTTCACCTATCACTTCTAATTTATAATATGTGACTCTGGATAAGCTATTTAATATTTCATTATCTCAGAAAGCATTCTAGGCTTTTAGTGATCTCAAGTAATTATAATAACCATTAATTTATTGGTTTTAGCTTTGCAAAACACTTTTTTATATTTTATCTCATTGACCTTCATGACAACCTTATGAATTAGATTCTGATAGTTTTTTTTCTCATTTTACAGAGAGAAAACTGAGCATAAGAAAGTTTAAGTGACTTGTCCAAGGTCAGCTAACTAGCATACAACCAGTGCCTGAGGTAGATTTTGAAATTGAATCTTCCTGACTCAAATTCCTTATTTTTATCCACTATACCAGTGGTATCAAACTTGGGGCCTGTGGGCCTCTTATAACCTGCAAAACACCCTCATAGGGGCAGAGTCAAATGATATTGTAATTTTGAAATGTTTATAACAAAATAAATACAATACTATATAATGTTAATTTATGTCTAATTTTAGTCTAAGTCAATATGCAACCTGTAGAGATTCACTATTTGCATTGATGACTACACATCACCTAGCTTTTGCATAAGTATTCTTCATCAAAGTGAAACATATTTGATTATTTTTAAAATATTAAGCTATACACTAATTTGGTTGAAATCTAGGTTTTTTTTCTTTTTAATAAGAGATTCTTTTTTTTTGCCCCTCTGATCATGTGTGTGTGTGTATGTGTGCATGTATGTATGTGTGTATGTGTCTGTGGTATAATTATATATATATATTTATATATATATATAATTGCTTTTGAACTTAGCAGTGAATACTGTTGATGAAATGATTTCAAGGTAATAGTTTTGACTAGTTGTTGAAATGTCAAAGAAAAGAAAGAATGAATTTTAACTTTTTTGATTAGTTTTTTTTAATGTTTATGCAAAAGGGGAAAGACTTTCCATAACACATATTAAGATGGCATAAGCAAATATTCTCTTGGCACTAGATGTATATCACATGACTCTCTATGACAAATTCTTCCCTCTATACACAGTGAAAAGTCCAAGTAAGTGTGTCCTATATCATATTCCTCAGAGTATGGTACGAAGGGCTTGGCTTGCAGCATATCTATAGTATGGCATGATGGACAGAGAAATGACCTTAGACAGAGGAAGAGACAGGATCTGAAGCATATTGGACCTGAGCAAATTATGTTAGGTCTCAGTGACCCAGGCAACTCTTCAAGACAATAAATTATACAACATGAATGGATCTGCTTTGGTAGCGGGAGTTGCTCTATCATGAATTCCCTATGCCATTGACATTGCAATCCAATCAGAAAAATATTCAGTGATCTGTGATGCTTATCAAAGGGGTTCATATTGAACTCCCATCATTTGCTAATGAACAAGCGAATAAAAGACCCATGAGACCCTCTCCATCTATCCTAGAATTAATTAAGGAACAGGATAACAGTGAATAATGGAATTTCAAAGAGATGATGAAGATGTCCTTCTCATTTGGAACTACCAATTACAAGGAAGCTATTACTGGAACATGAAATATATTGTGATGCAGTTGTATTGTACTTTGAGTCAGGGTAACTGGGTTCAAATTCTGACTGACATTTATTACTATGTATCCATGGGCAAATCATTTAATCTATCTGAGGCTTGTTTTCCTCATGCATAAAATGGGTATTATAATAATACATAGAGTACCTACTTCATGGGGTTATTTCAAGGTAAACACTGTAAACCTCAAAGAGATATACAAATTTGAATTACAATGATATTCTGGTCAGATGGCAGATTCTGCCAGTTCATCCCATGAATTGCTTGGTAGATGCGTTCTGAGAAATCAGAGGTATCTTTAGTTTTTGCCTCTAGCACAGCACTGAATATTTCCCAAGGAGGGAAGGAAGAATTGGAGATGCCATGATAAGTGACTGGGACTTTATTCTCTTGAATATGATGACTGTCAATGGGGTTCAACCACCACTTTATTGAATTGAAATGTCTTTTGGCTGTATGCCCAGTTGATAAGAAGTGAATTGTACATCCTCCTACCCATTTCATCAGAAACCTCTGGAAATATCTGAGTCACAAAGGAATCTTTAAGAGACACTTACATTATGTGCCCTCACACAGAAAGCATCACTATATGGAATAAAGAACTGTTAAAACTGGAATGTTTAGAGATATTCTTTTAAAAAAAGCCTAAAATAGTTTTCTATTCATATATAGATTTTTTGTAGGAAGAAGGTATAGCAGATTTCACCAACCTTGAATTTATGTAAATTTAAAGAAAAATGCAAGAAGGTATAATTAAATGGAGTTCAATGTGAATAGAATATCCCTGATGTATCCCAATGGGAAAATGTTATCTTTCTTCCTAACATTCATCTTCTAATGCAATTATTTTATTTAATTGTGTTGTTAGACATCAATGTCTTCAACTTCAGTCCCATTCTGTCCTGGAATCTGTGTGAACAACATATCATAATTATTTTTTGAATCCCTATTCCTTTTAATACTTGTACTTTATCTGGTTTATACAAGATAGTTGAATTTTTAGCAACAAATTTTTATTTGGGGGCTGAATACTATAGGTTGTGCTTTCACCTGAAAAGAGTAATGATCAAAAGTGGCAATTAGTTTGCAAATTTTCTTCACTATACTTTGTTTTGTTTTGTAGATTTTGGAAGACAGGTTCCGTGCTCTGAAGGAATTTGTTTCTTTGGTGTTTTCTCCCCGAATCTCATGCTCTGAATAGAGCCAGGAGATTTTTACTAGTGAGGAAGATAAGTTCAAAACATGAAACAGAGAACAATATATACTATATAATCAAGTGTTAAGTCGGTACTAAAAGGACAATAAATGCAGAAGCCCAAAGGAAGGAGAGGTCAGTGTGAGGCAGAGCAGTCAGAAAGGATGGGGGGACTTGAGCTGGGCCTTGAAGAATAGATGGGTTTTGAACAGATGGAGAGAAGCTGAAGGTGGGGGAGAAGAGGAGGAGTTCCATTCTTAGTGAGCCCCACACAAAGAAAAGAAGAGCATGTAGGAATTAGCATGATTAGCATGGGAGGCAGTGAGGAAACTGCCAAGCAGAAGCTGAGGGAGATTATAGCTTGATAGGTAGGCTAGAACCTTCAACACATTATGGAGAGCCTTGAAAGCTAGACAGACTATTCAAAATGTATCACAAAATACATATCCCCAAAGAGAAAACAAAAGCCTTAATTATCATTCTTTGAGACAGATTCTGGAAAAGCTGGAAGGCAGAAGTAGAAAAGTCAAGAGGAACATTAGAATAGTTTGCCCCACCCTGCAGTCACATCATTTAGATGCTTTGTTAACAATAAGGAATCCAAGGAGAGAAAGGGAGGATTTGTCTGTCTCTGTGTGTCTGAAAAAGGTTTTTATTCTCCTCCTACCCCACTTCTTTCCCCAGTGCTCTGCTGCAGCTGTAAAATATTAGAGAAACTCTCTTAATGGCTCCCTGTCTGTCCTTTATCATCTGTAAAATGGGGAGACAAATATTCCTTGGTCTAAAAATCCTTTTTCAAAACTTACTACAGTATTATAAATAAGCCTGCTGACCCCATTTCTCCCCTAATCTCTGCCCTCCCCTCCACCCTGCACCATTGAAAAGTCAGTTCCGGCAGACAGAGCAGCAGCTGGGCTCTTCTCCCAGCTGGAAGCCACTGGCAAAGACCTGGAGGCAGGTGCAAGGGACCTCAAGAATTGGTTCAAAGGGATTTAAGGCAATATCTATCAACTGTTTAGCGTAACTCAAAAACTAAGCCATCATTTGAAATTCCTTATGGAGTTACCATATGATAATGGATTCTTGCATCTCGCTGGTGTCATTAGTTTCCTCAAGTTTTCCTATATCACTTTTGTTTTTCAACTCCAGGTAATCTAACTCATTTGAGCAATGGACTGATACGAGCTAATATAGTATTTATATTGCTTTGATCTGGAGGTGAGAAGGAGGGGTATTGTAAAGTAAGGGCAAAATAAAATAAAGTCAAGAAGCAACAAAACTTGGGTAAGCAGACTCCTAAACAATTTTGAATTCTATATATTAGAATCAAGGGAATTTTTTTTAATTGATAATAAGAAAGGCAACTAGGTGGTATAGTAGAAGGAGTATCGGATTTGGAGTGAGGAAGACCTGATTTCAATTTCTGCCCCAATTACTTTCTAGCTGTGTGATTCTTTTTAAATTATTTCTTCCATCCTCAGTTTTCCCATCAATGAATTGGGATAATAATAGAGCCTAATTCACAGGGTTGTTGTGAAGATGAAATAAGATAATTTATTCAAAGCATTTTGCAAAACTTAAAGAACTATATTAATGATAGCTATTATAGTTAGTTATCTTCTGTAATGCTTGGAAATTTGTGTCCTGGATGAATTTTCATCCTCTTTTGTTTGTATAACATTTACTAACCTAAGATATTTTTATATGCTAAAATTTTGACTCAAATCTAAAGATTGAAATCTCAACTGTGGTGTTAAATTTTATCCTAAAAAAATCATTACTTTATGTGGTCCCTACTGATGGGCATTTTTGCTAGGTCTACAAGAACTACAGTGATCATAATATAATTAAAGTTAGGGGACCTGGGTTTGGATTTCTGTTCAAATGTTTACTTGTTTTATGACAATGAGTCAATCATTGAACTCCTCTGGGAATGAAATTCCTTATTTGTAAGTGAGAAAATGAGGATAATATGTGTGCTATCTACTTAATAGCAGTGTGTGTATGTGTATGTATGTATGTATGTATATATACATATATACACATATTTATACATACATGTGTGAATGTGTGCATGTATGTATGTGAGTGTATTTATAACTGAAACAAAAAACATGAGTTTTGTAACTTTTTAGCCCTTTGTTATACTTCCTGGAAGTCTAAGTAATGAGTATATTTACTCTTAATTGCCTTCAACACACTTACATGAATGCTACATTCAGCTGAATTATTTCCTGGATCCCCTCTAATTAATATGAAAGCAGCTGTTTTAAGACCTGCACTGATTAACAGTTGCCAGACAGCTAAATGCCTAGTACAAGAAAAGCCCTCTGAAGCCTAAGTACATTCATCCACATAATTTTGTCTTTCAGGCATCAACATTTCTAAGAGAAACTTCTATTTTTAGAATGCTTCCTTTTTATTTGTTTACATAACTCCATTGGTCTTTCACTATACAGATGGAACTCTCAGCCAAATGTATTTTTATAAATAACTTGGTGAAATGTTATATAATTCCATATATCAGATATGAAAACTGATATTTCTCCTTAAATTTAGTTGCTAGAGAGAAAAATAAAAACAAGCTTAAGCTTGTGTTATGGGGGTATTTTCTTAAGAGACTTCTTGATTCAAAAGAATAAAGCAGTTTGCAATGTGTAAATCTTAAAATAAATAGGTGAATCAATTTAGTGAAATGAGTACCAGGTAGAAATTAAATTATCATAATCACAGTTTAGCTAGAATGTCTTAGAATAGCAACTTGAATTGTATGTACTACATGATACTTGAAGAATTCTCATGGCAATAAAATACAACATGCTTATTTTCCCAGAACAGTTTTAATGACTGTCCCTCCTTTCCCCCCTCCCCTCTCTGTAAGAACTATAAGAGTTTCCATCCTAGATTTAATTACTGAGTTATATTTCCCTTAGGATAAAAAAGCATTAAGCCTTCTTCTACCAGTTGCATAAGGCATAATCTGATACAAAGTATGGTGTCTTTGTTAACTGTGTTAACTATTTAAAGTCACAAAAATGCAATTTAATAAGTCATTATTATATAATTGTACTGAAATTGGTATGAAAACTTCCAATGTGGAAGCCCCTTCCAACATACAAATTAGCAACGCTTCAGTAATTTATGATCTGAGAAACTTACTTGGGGACACTGAAAGATTAAATGACTTGCCCATGGTTTGCACTATGTAAAAAAGTCAAGATTGAACACAGGTCTTTCTTACTCTAAGGAGACCTTTTACCCACTACATCAAGTTGTCTTAAACCAGACACACACACACACACACACACACACACACACACTCTCACACAGACACCCATAATATTCCCTTTTTTGGCTTTAATACCTAAAAACTTTAAATGAAGTCATATTTTCCTCTTATTATCATTATTGATAAAAAATTATACTTTTTAAAATATATATACAAAGCCATCAAAAAAAGAATTCTAGTTGCTTATCTTTTTCATCTGTCTTACATGGGCTAGTAGGACTAGTAGAATACTACTTAAATATGCCTTCCAAACTAAGGGTTCACTTAAATTCAACAACAACCAAAAAAAATGTAATTAAAATCTAATTTGTGCAAACATTGTGCTAGGCCTTGGGCTGGACTATGTCCAACTACTGAGGTAATAAGTCACCATTCAATAAACTTGATGAGAAACCTGGAAAGCAGTCTGACAGAAAGTATATTTAAATCAACATTTCTCATTATATGCCACCACAATAAGCTCTAGATGATATTTGAACTTAGTTATATCATAAACAAATTAGGAGAATTGAGAAGGAATACTCCTTTTTACTACTATGAATACATAAAGTGTTATTGAATGAATAAGGTATAGAGAACATCATAGTGAATACAATAGTTTTGATTACACAAAAATAATGTACTTACAAAACAATGCATCTAATATTAGAAAAGACTTCGTTGATTGGGGGCAAAAAAATAACTTTGCATCAAGTGTCTCTGATAAAGGTCTTACATCTATGATACATAGGAAACTGATCAAGACATATAATAAAATAGAGAGAGATAAATGACCAAAGTATATGACCAGGCAGTTCTTAGAAGAAAAGCAAACTATCGATAACCATATGATCAAATGCTCTAAATCAATAATAATAAAAGAAATACAATTAAAACAACACTGGAATTTATATCATGCCCATCATATTGACAATGATGAAAAATTTAAAAAAAACAATTATGAGAAAGGATATAGGGGAATAGACACACTAATGCATTGCTGATTGAGTTGTGAATTGCTCCAACCACTTTTTTTTGACTGGGCAGTGGGGTTAAGTGACTTGCCCAGGGGCACACAGCTAGTAAGTATCAAGTGTCTGAGGCTAGATTTGAACTCATATCCTCCTGACTCCAGGGCCGGTGCTCTATTCACTGCACCACCTAAGTCTGAACATTCTTGAAAGTAATTTCAAACTATGCCCCAAAAGTGACTAAACTACTCTTTGAATCAGTGGCAATACCACTACTAGGCATATTCCAAAAAGAGAAAGAGGAAAAGGATCCCTATGTCCAGAAGTATTCATAACAATGCTTTTTTTTTCTTATAGTAAAGTACTAGAAAGAAGGAAAGTGTCCATTAATTGTAGAATGGCTAACAAATCAAGATATATGACTGTAATGGTACACAATTTTGCGGTAAGAAATTACTAAAAGGACAGTTTCAGTGAAACCTAGGGCAAATTGCATGAACTGATGCAGAATGTAGTGAACAGAAACAAGACAATCATTTATATGTTATTAGAACATTGTAAAGGAAAATAACTTTCAATCAATCAACCAGCATTTATTAAATATCTCCCATGTCCTAGGCACTATGCTAGCAATAGGGATACAAATTCAATCAATGAAACAATCATTACTCACATGGAGAATACATCCTAATGCATTCTAATGGGGAAGACAAATATACATATATGTGTTATATATATATATATGTATATATGTATATGCTTATGCATAGAATAAAGATAAAGAGAAATAATACAAATTAATACAAAACAATAAAGGGCACTCTGGGAAGGACAACCCTAGCAGTAGAGGAGATCACAGGATCTCTCCTGTGAGGGAGTCCTACATATGTTACATCTTGAAAGAAGAGAATGATTCAATGATGATTCAATGAAGAGTGAGTGAAATCCAGGCATGGGAGATATCCAGTGCAATGGCATAGAGATGGGAAATGGAGTGCCATGTGTGAAGAACAGTGAGAAGGCCAGTTTGGCTGAATCCTAGCATGCAGGAGGGAAAGTATTGTTCAGTGAGGCTAGAAAAATGGGTCTTCAAAAGTTCAAAAGAGTGATTTGTATTTTATCCTAGAGGCAATAGGAAGTCAGCTTTTGGTTTGAGAACTTTAATAAGTGAAATGTCTAACCATTGGATTCCTAGACAACAATGATGAAATATGTTTTCCATCCCTTGATAGGGATGATAGAATGAAGGTTTAAAGAACAAATGCATTTTCATATTTGAGCAATATGTTGTTTAGTTTTACTTGATTATGTTAACTTATTACAAGGAAATTTGTTTTTGCCTCTTGGGAGTCAGGGAAAGAGGCACATTATGGGGGGGTGGGTTAATGATATTGATAGCAAAAAAGAAAGAAAATATCTGTGAAACATTTTTAAAAATTAACAGATCAGCATGTTTAAAGGGCAAATCACAAATGAAACAACTCTGGAACTTAACATACTGAATTGAATATATACATAAAATTTAACTGTATGTGATGAGATTCATAGTTTCATGCAACATCCTCTTTTCCTGTTCTTTGTATATTGTTTGTTGGTGTTTGTCAAATTTAGAATAGCAGATAAGTAAATGCACAAGTAACTAAATAAATAAATGGGTAGATAAGTAAATAAATAAATGAGTAAATCAATCCATCAATCAGTTAATTGATGAACATGTTTTTTAGGCTTGATCCAAGACATTGATAAAGACAATGAACACCAAGAGGACAAAATCAAAGCCCAGATTTAGCCAACTACAAACATTCCTCTATATTAATAGCAATCCATTAATGAATATTCTTTGACAAATCAGATGTTCCCTTTAATGATCATTATACTCTGATATACTACCTCTCAGATAAGTGAAGAAAAGAGGAAGGAATTTCAGGCGAGTCAATTTTGTGAGCAAACACTAAGAACTGTGATAATGCATGGAATATAGGCAGAACAAGGAATAGAATAATTTAGCTGGAAGAGAATTTATATAGATTAGTGAAACATTAGAACAAAGAGGTTGATTGGGGACAGACATCAGACAGCTTTGAGTGCTGGGCTAAGTAGTTTGTATTTTTTTCTGCATGCAGTGGAGAGCCGTTGAACCTTTTCGAGCAGGGGAATGACATGCACAAAACAGTAATTTGGGGAAGATCAATTTGGCAATGTTTTTGTGAATGATGAATTAGAGATTGACTAAATGGAAATAGGGAGCATATTTGCTAGATAGATAGATAGATAGAGATATGCATATATAGATATGTGTGTATATGTGTATATGCATATATGTACATACATATGTATATGTATATGTGTATATATGTATATGTATGTGTATGTATATACTTATATGTGTCTGTCTACACACACACACACACACACACACACACACTTCTTTAGTTCAAATCAGAGGTGATGAGGGTAAAACACATTACAAAGGATGTATTAACAGGACTTAGTAACTAGATATTGGGAAATAAGGGGAGGAAAAGAAGGGTCAAAAAAGCTTCATAAGTTTCAATCCTGAATAACAGGGCAATTTTGCAACAGACGGTAATAGGTCTGTCTGAGAGAGCTGATTTTGAGGAAAAGGTTATGAGCTTGGTTTTAGACATACAGAATCTGAGGTGACAGTGTAATAGTCAGGGAGAGATATCTAGAAAGCAGTGAGAACTGTAGGCCTAGAGGTCAGGAGAGATGACAGACCCAGTCAATAATAAGAATTTACCAGGAAAATCAGAAGTTTTAAAAATAAGTATAAAGTCACAAGAGTAATGAAAAATTGAAGTATAAGAATGATCACTAGGTGAAGAAAATAAGAAGACCTATAACATCATCTAGTGATCAAAATTTTTCATTTCACAGATCTTCTTGAAGAAGTTAATTTTCTAATCAAAATTATATTTCAATGCCTCAGTTTATAGATGTGTTTTTTAATCTAATTAATAAAAAAACCAATATAGCTTTAATGAAAAAGCTATCCCTCCTCAATAAAATTTTTTTAATATGGAATTTTTAAGTTGACCATCAATTTGAGAATCATAACTATATGCAGATGTTTATCACAATGTTAATTGTAGTTATCAGAATTTTATGAACATTTACTTCAATAAGGTTGTGCTTGAGTGATAATTAAATTTTAAAATCTCATTTGAAAATGTATATAGCAGAACCCCATTAGGTTCTTTACATTAATTTGTATATAAATGTACAGCATGCTTGTCAAATACTACTCCTGACCATCGATGTGCACAGTCTGAGTAGAGTTTGCTCTAGTATGCCTGTGCTCCCAACAAATACCTTTACATAGAATGAAAGAAGATTCTATTCTATTTTTTTGGACCACAAACCCCATAACTCATACCACCTGACTATGAAATAGGTAGTGAAACATATTATACCCATTTTAAAGATGAGAAAAGAGAGCACTCAGAGAGGTCTTGATTTACCTATGATCATTCACCTAGAAAAAACAAGAGTCAAAATAAGGATTCAAGCCTAGGTTTTTTGATTCCAAGTCCAGTACCCTTCCCACAATGCTACAGTTACTCAACTATACCCATACAGTACGTATTAGTATTGTTCTCCAATGCCAGTTCTAAAGAGATTCTGTCCAATTTATGTAGTCTGACTTATGAAAACAAACAACTAGATAGAATTCAGATTGAAGGTTTTGTTTTTAAAGAGAATATTAGAAAAAGAATTTCAAGAAAAAATTTACATGATAATTTTGTTGTATATTTGAAAGGAATAGCAAATTATGCTTAGTAGATTTGCAGTTTTATGTCCAATCATCTTTTTTATTGTACTATGTTATGGAAATGTTTGTTTTATTCCATAAATATGTATTAATGTAAAAAATAAAAATAAAAAATAAGAAGAAATTTAAATTGAGAGATATTAAAAAATTTGTTTGAATTGCTAATCTTTAACATTACAATTTTATTTTAAATCAAGTCCTCAATTCAATACAGATTTAAGACCTTCTGCATGCAGGACTGTACTATTTTCTGTAGATAAAACAAAAGATGACCATAAAATAATTTATAATATTATTAGCAACAACAAGAAAACAAAAGAACTTATAACAGGTAGAAAACTATGTTAAGGCAGTATACATTCAACCACATGTTATTTGCATTGCATTTTTATCACACTAACAGCTGAGATTAGTCTTTTGCAATGGGCAGATCACTGTCAGGATAGGAAAAGTCAGACAAAGTTTTTGCAGAAGTGATTCTTCTAGGTAAATCCTGGAAGGTCAAAGAAGGATGCTTACAATTTCCTTTTTAAAGCAGAGTGGCTATTTTGGTAAGTAAATAGACAGAAGTTTAGATGGCCAAGATAAAGAAAGTTGATGGAGGCCTCAAAGTGCCAAGTTTGAACTTGATGTACACAGAAACCATTATAGGGTTTTGAGCAAGAGACTGATATAAAACAAGAACCACATCAGAGAGCTAGTAGTGTGCTTTGTTGGAAGGAGCTTTGGTATGAAAGACAAGGGTTCAAATCCTAGCCCTTATTCTTATGAGCTATATGATTTTGGTCATCCACTAAACCATTCTGAACCATAACTTCTTTGTAAAATATTGGTGATAATATTTATTAGACCTAGCTCAGAGGGTGGTTGTGAGAAAAGTGTATCGTAAAACTTGAGAGTTTTATAAATATGAATTACTATGATATTCTCACAATAAGAACAATGATTCCTTAGGTTTAGATCCTTATCCTTCTCAAAGTTCTTTTACATACATTATCTCATTTTATCTTCAAAACAACCTTGTGAAGTAGGTAACATGAGTATTGCATATTCATTTTAATGATAAGGACATTAACTTGAAGGGTTATGTGTCTTTCCCAAGATCACAAATAAATCAAAGAAAGAACAGGAATAAAATCCAGATCCTGAGCTAGAGTTTTTATATCCTGGTTGGACTAGGGCCCAATGCTATTTACATTTGAAACATTAATCTGACAGTAGTGTTTAAGATAAGTAGACTAGAAAAAAAAAATAGTGAAGTCGGGAAAGATATGAATTGGAAAACAGTGAAGCAATCCAGGTGATAAGAACTCAGACTCTAGCTGTGACAGTGAAAGTAAAGGGCAAAAGCTGAGAAATGTGTAGGAGTAATTAATTGGTAGAGGTGCTAAATAATCACATGAAAGTGAAATGGAAGGATGTCAAAGATAATGCTTTTGAGAAGGAAGATTAGTGACAAGAAAGTTAAATAAAAATGGTAAAGCACTTTGAAAACCTTGAAATATATATTTTCATTAAATGCTATTATTAAAGAGTAAAATTGAAATATTAGCAATAGCCAGAGCCAAGATAAAGCATCTGTGTACACTTGGCAAGATTTGAATAGACTTTCCTTTGTGTTAATATCCACCAGAAGCACTGAGGTTCTCTGTGTCACATGAACTTGACATAAAATAAATACCTACATGTCAGGGAGAGTGGAATTTCCTAGCACTAAAAATATTTGCAAATTCAACAGTAACTAACAGAGTAATGTGGTTAATGCAATTTTCTGTTCATAAAAGGACCAGAGAGTTGAGAACAGGGAAGATTATAGTCCCATTGCTCTCTGCCTTGTCAGACTGCATCTGCAGTATTATGTTCATGCACAAACTTAAGAGGTGCTAAGAAGTAAAGGAACTAAAAAATGATGGTTTTCCTATAGTGCAGGCCTGTCCATGTCTCTGCTCTTCTGAATAAACTCTATTTCCTCCCTATCACCTTCAGGATCAAATAATCTACTGTTTTAAGCCCTTCATAACTTACCACCCTGCACACACCTTTTCAGTCTTACTTTCCCAAATGCATACTCTCTCTGTCTCTCTCTGTCTCTCTCCAATGTGATTACACTGACTTCCTTGCTGTTTTTTGAACAAGACACTCCAACTTGTTTCATTAACTGTCCTTTATGCGTGGAATATTCTTTCTCCTCCTATTTTCCTCCTCGTTTCTTTGGCTTCCTTCAAACCCCAACTAAAATCTCACTTTCTAAAGAAATCCTTTTCTGATCCCTATTAATTTTAATGACTTTCTCTGTTGATTGTTTCCCATTTATCTTGTATAGATCTTGTTTGTACATACTTATTTGTACATTATGTTGCCTATTACTCATTCAGTGAGCTCCTTGAGGATAGGAATTATTATTATTATTATTATTATTTTTGCCTTTCTTTGTATCCCTATCTCTTAGCATAGTGCCTAGTACATAGCAGGTGGTTAATAAATATTTATTGACTAACTGTCTGGTGTCATATGATGATCAGCTGAAGGAACTGGTTATGTATAACATAAAGAAAAGTTAAGAATGGATATAATGGTAGCTAATAAATTGTTAAAGAGTTGTTATTGTGAAATGAATTCATTTTGTTTTCCCTTAGCACTAGCAAATAGAATTAGGAGCAGTGTATAGACATTCAGAATTATATATTTTAGCTGGATATAAGAAAAAATATCTTAATACTTAAAGCTGTACAAAAATGGAAAGGTCTACCATAGGAAGTAGGGTTCACCTTCACTTGAGATCTTTAAGCAATGGCTGGATGACTATATGGGTAGATTCATTTTCTTTCCTTCCTTCCTTCCTTCCTTCCTTCCTTCCTTCCTTCCTTCCTT
>NW_020944646.1:2117720-2148285 GCF_900497805.2 Vombatus ursinus
TTTCTTTCTTTCTTTCTTTCTTTCTTTCTTTCTTTCTTTCTCTTTTACTTTCATTCCTTCCTTCCTTTATTTCTCCTTTCCTTTCCCACCCCTAGTCCTAGTTTTTCATCTAGTCTCAGATTACTCAATTAAGGAAACCATAAGGCATAGGTAGCTGAAATATTTAAACTAAATCTAATTTGATCCCTTTTGTTTTTAATTATATAAAAAAATAGATAGACCTTACTAAATATATCAAAACTATACTTAATTGTTAACAAAGATTTAAAACTTACTCCTCAGAAGTTTTGTATCTAGAGAATTAATAGTTGTCATCCCTAGTCCTCAAAACTTTCTCCACAGTTTCATGTAAAAATAAAAAAAAATAAATGCCACATTGAAAAAGAAGAGTCATTCTGAAGTATATATGGTTTTATTTCAAGTGACTGACAACCTGCTTAAGATTGTACATTGATCATTTTAGAGAAATTTATTTCCAAAGTTAGCAAACCAATCATTCCTCTGAGTTCCTCTTACTATGCTTTCATCCAGATAGAAGAAAAAAAAAATAAGGTCTTCAATAACAATTTGAACCAGGGCAAGTCATTGAACCTCCTTTAGTCTTTTTTCCTCATTTGTCAAATGGATATAATAACACCTACTTCCCAGGATTGATATGAAGGTAAAATAAAGTAATATTTGTAAAGGACTTGAAAACTTTAAAGCACTATATAAAGGTTTATTGTTATTGTTATTACCATTATATTTTGATTATAGTTGAAAAGAGAGAGAAATTGGAGGTCTTCAAAGAAATTTTGTCAAGTATCAAATAATTTACTGAGTATGCTATAGAAGAGATCCTTGGTCAGGTATAGGTTATAATAAACAGCTGCTTATTTGGGTGTGAAATTCTTTGATTCTGCTATATTGCCCTCATATGCATCACTTGTATGTTCCATTGATTCAATAAGTAAAATCTTATTGAGCACCTATGTGTGCTCTTAAACAAGTATCATTCTGGGCTTCAGTTTCCTCATTTGTAAAATGTAGTTGAATTAAATAATGCTTAAAGTGTCCTTCATCTTCAACAATATTTTTGTTCTCCCATTGGCAAAACAGTTTGCTAGATTCTATGAAAGACACTAAAATGAAGTAAATGTAGTCCTGCACAAGGTGTTTTTAATATGTCATACACATAGATAATGTTCGTTACTCAGGTGTACCAGGTCCTAATACCACTGAACATGCCTAATGAGAAGAAATTGAGCCAAGAATATAACTTAGGGGAAATTTCTAGGAGCTGTTCTACAGGATGCTGAAATCTCTAGTGTGAACTTCATTATCTCTCAAGTGATAACCCTTAGACTAGTGAGGCTAATATTGGTCACTGAACCTATATCCTTTATGTATGGAATATTCTTTTTCATAAGTATCTTCCAGTGATAGCTGTCTGAATTATTACTATATTCCCTTCCTGGTCCCTATGACATTTGACATTCAGAATTGCAGCAATATCTGAGCAAAATGACAGTATTGTGTTTGAGCAAATCAGTGTTGAATACAGTCCAAAATATAGAATTGGATAAAATATTTGCTTGTCAGTGAGATTACATCAAGACATATACAACCTGAGTAGATCATGTTATATACAATCAATTTTTCAATGTTCTGTGCTAATTGGGAGGAGTCATTTAGATTAAATAATATAGCAGATAGTTAAATGATTTTATGTCTTTAGATGCATCCCATGATTTTTCTTTCTGCTATGGTATCATCCTAAACAAATTTTAACTTATACTAATATTTACATTAATGTTTATTTCCCAAGTTTAAACAAAAGTTTCATAGGGGATAAGATGAAAAGAGTCATGCTTAGATGACAGAAAAAGAAACTCTAAGATGAACAATTGTCTGCATGTAGAGAACACAATGGCTATTCTGCAAACTGTCAATATTTGGATATTGTATATAGTATGTTTTTTAATGAAAAATACAGACCAACAAATCTTTTATCCCCCTCCCCCCAAAAAATTATAGTTTCTATCACCATATAGTTAAATAATACAATATAAAATCTACCCAACATTACAGTGCTAAAAAGAAGAGATGAGAAGCAATTTTAAACTAAATGGTCAGAGAAGGGCATTATTATTTTCTTGAACAAAAGCTTAAGTGATAGGATTAGTTACACTGATTCTAGAGAAAATTCAGGCTCAAATTGTTCTGATCATTAAAGTGAGAAAACTATAGTGGAAGTAATCAGAAAGATACTGCAACTTGGAATAGAGCAACAAACCTGCCTTTAGAAATGAGGCTTTTAAAAATAGTTTTAAAAGTTGCTTTCAGTTCTGATTTATACACATAGGAAAATAGAAAAAAAATGTCAAATCAACAAGTATTTATTAAGTCCCTACTATACACCAGGCACTTTGTTAAGAACTTGGATATAGGCAAAAAGTAGTAGCTACTTTCAAGGTGCTCACAGCTAATAAGGGGGAAACAACATGCAAACAACTATGTTCAAATAACATAAAAGATTAACTGCAGATGATCATCAAAGAGAGGGCCCTAATGTTAAAGAAGGGAGGCTGAGTCAGGAAAAGTGTCTAGTAGAAAGTGAGATTTTGGCTGATAGCTGAAGGAAGCCAGGGAGAGTGGAGACAGAGATGAAAAGGGAGAGAATTTCAGGCAGGGGGGACAGACAGACTATGAAAATGGACAGAGCCCAGAGAGAGTTGTTTGCAAGGAATGATAACAAGACCAGTGTCATTGGATCAGGAATTCATGAAAGGTTTGCTATTAAATGAAAAATTCTGTTAAAGAAATCACAAATTGTTTATGACCAGCCTTCATTTTAAAAATAGTTTAATTGTATTAGAATGCTTTGCATTACAGAACATGTAACAAAATATTCAAATCTACCAAAACAAGCTGATTTACTCACAAACAGTACCAATAATAGGCTATGAGACTGAACAAATGGGATTTTCCACTTTTACATTTAAGATTACTAAATAAATATGCTGAATATCAGAAAATTATTATAATTAATATGAACTATTAGGCTTTTGAGAACCTAATAAAAAGAATATATATATATATACATATATATATGTATAATGTGATGGCAAAGAAATTCAACTGAGCTTAAAAGCATTTTAGGTTCTCTAGAGCATAGTTCTATACTAATAAGAAACATTTCAGTTTTGAAAGGTCTAACAAATAATTTAAGAAACCCAGAAATTCCTTATCTATAGGATATGTGTATAAGATTGAAGAGGGCTATGTTGATGAAGTGTTGCAAAATAATACAATATTTGTTAAATGAATGAATGAATTTTGGGGTGAATAATTGAATGAATGAATTTAGAATAAAACCTAGAAATAAGAGAACATTGGGAAGGGAGTGTCATTCAAGGATAATAAGCTTCTGAGTCAGGGGATGACAGTTTAGCATTCTAACATGGCCCAGTGGAAACCAGCATTTAAAGGATTTCGAGCTAGAGCCAAATTGGGATAAGACCAAAAAAGAAAGGTGTTGATTTCTCTCTGATTCTTCTGTTGTATTCCAGACACCAAGAAAATGCTGGGAGAGCAACTTTCCTCTAAAGAACTCTGGAGTAGTTCCACTCACCTTGGATGTGGGAGCCTCAAGTGTTCCCTACTTATTGCCTCTTGTTCCTCATTTCTTTCACCCTCAATTACTTTTGAGTAATTCAAAGTTATTATATGCCTGCTGTGAGGTGTGATAGAAAGAGCACTAAGCTGGCAGTCCGGAGAGGTACAAGGGATTGTTATCTCTACCACTCTAGCAGAAAAGATAAGAATACAAAAGACACACAGAGCTGCCAGTTTTTGTGACCAAGGCAGCATACCACCCACAGAAAATTCTGATAAGAGTTGTGTGTGCAGACCGAAGGAACAAAAAAGAACATTTATCAAAAGTATTAGAATGTACATATCTGGGCTACACTTCCCCAGAGGTTACTCAGAAAATAAACATCAAAACACAGGCTAGTCTACTTCCCTAGCTCTCTTGTCAACATCTCAATCTTTTCTCTGCAATTAATTATATTGATCTGATTAACTTTATCCATCAATACAAATCACAACCTCTCTCCATCTTTGTAAATCGTCTCCAAAAGTTGTTGTGGCCAATACATTCATCAACTTTGAGATCAGAAAATAAACCTTTCATAACTTAATGAGGTTGGTCCTCAGAAGAAAGACATATAGTCAGACTTTCATTGGCCCATATTCCAAGCCATTTCAATTTGGTAAGACCTTCCACAGCTTCTGTCCCACTGAAATATAGCCTGTAAGAACCTAGATTCACCTGTCCATAACATAATAAGGCATTAGAGAAGGATATTAAAAGAAGATGTCCTAATTCCTATATTAAAAATAGAATATTCATGGGGTCATGTTCCAAATGTAATGTCAAATGTTTCAGGCCATTCAAGAGTTATGTACTCCTACCCACCTACCTGATTTTTTAAAATTGTTTCGATATTTTCTTGCATTGAATATAGCTATGCTGTTTGAAAAAAAAAAAGGCAGGTCATGCATAAAGGCTTAGAAAACTTTCCTGAAGGATTAGCTGGAAGGTGATTTGACTCAGTAATACATCTGCAAAATCCAGATTGGCCCCTGAAGTCTTTACATTGAATTTCAATCTTGACTTATCTCCCTGATTTTGCTGACAGTCAAAAAAAAAAAACTGATCAATTTTAGATCAGCCTTCAATTCAGAATGCATGGTGCTGAAATAATGATTCCAGTCTAAAAGTAACATGATGATTTTAATATACAAGATGAAGTAAAAATCAATACAATATAGGTCAAAAAGAGAAACAGCAAATTGCTAGAAAGTCTACACATCCGAAATTATCAGGCTACCTGCAAGATTATAGCATTGGGATAAAGGAGAAGGAAAGTAAAAATGGCATTATCATAAGAAATGCTATGAGGACATGTATTATAAAGAAAAAGGTAGGTAGATAATGTTTTTAAAATAATCAAAACTAGGAATTGTTGCTCAAAATGATCAAACTTGTAATTAAGCTAACAAAAGAAGAGATACTATAATGTTAATGGCATTCAATATTTATAAGAGAGCAAAATAACCTACATCTTAATTACTTCTCTAACTTCATCCTTGGTGCAGCTCCTAATAAATAAGATTTTTTGATTCTGCTGACAGGAAAATTTAATTAAATGTACAAATAGCAGCAGTACAAGATAAATCCTCTTCAAAGCCATCATATGTAAAGGTAAAGTTTCATTTTTTCAGACTTCAGTTAAAAGATTAGAACAGCTGGGTATTCTTTTATGAATGAAAAAAAATGAGCTGATTAGGTCAGAAAAACTTTGTATAACCTACATCAAAATCTCTTTCTGCTACACAACAGATTCGTTATCATAAAACCTGTTTTTTTTTTCATTTTTAATCCTACAAACACAGAATTTTGCCTACTATATTTTGTCACGACTGCTCACTTCAGTTATGTCCAATATTGATTAGACTAATGAATAAAAACCAGGACTTTTCCCCTATATAGCTATTGGGCCAACACCTTATTAATTCAATTAAGAATGAGACAAATTAGTCTATCTTCTCAGATGATAATAAAGGCCTGCAATACTCATTATCCATCAGTCTAGGAAAGTGAATATAGATAGCTTAGGTGAAATATTTTTGAATGAAGAAGGAAGTTAGGATCTCTGTAAAAGAATAACTTAAACACCATTTTGATTGATATGCATCATTAGCCACACTATTTGGAAATCCCTCCCCCTATTAATGCATTTTATATTTTTTTTATCCACACTTAAAATCCTTCTCTGATGCTACATTGTGGCATCAAGGCACTTTTGGGTCCTCAAAAGCTATACCATCTGAGCACAAGCTCTGTCAGTACAACAACTCAGTCTGATGATTGAGAATTAACCTGGATAAGTCCCCCAGGGACTCATTACCAGAAAGCTGGCCACTGGATGATTAATTTAAGGACCACAGAACCCACAATGATCCTTTACTAAGGAGTGGAAGGAAATAAAAATAATAGATCCTTTAACTATTGTTATGTGTTTATGCACTTGGTTTGAGGCATTTTTCTTTGATGATTTAAGTAATCAAAAATCATAATTCTTACAGGTACATGTCGTAATAACAACTACTATTACGTGCTAGGCACTAAGCCATGCTCTTTACACATGTTATCCCAATTGATCCTCACAACAACCCTGGAGGTAGATGCTATTATTATCTCCATTTTACATATAAGTTAATTGAGGCAAACAGAGTTTAAGGGACTTATCCAAGACAGCTAGTAAGTGGCTGAGGTAGTATTTGAACTCCAGGCCCAGTGATCTATCCACTGTGAAACCTAGCTGCAAAGATAGTCAACTCAAAAATACACACTTCTCCCTTCCATCAATAAGGGATAATGGCAAACAGAGAATGTTACACACAGTACTTAAGAACAAAGTTACATTTATCACCACCACAATAGCAACAAAAAAATTCCCGTGCATCTCCAAATCACCTCAATGTCTAAAAGACCTTTCCATGAATAATAACCCATTTCTGCATGTATAACAACAAGTAGTCAAATGATTGTAGTGACTAGGAAGTTTCTTCCAAAAGGATTAAAGCTGTGATTTATTTCTCTTCAGTGATGGAGTGACTTCTTGGGGCCAGAGTGAAGATGCCATTTGAATAAAATTACGATGCTCACCTTTTGGGTACCATACAAAGCTGGATAAATGCTAATATCCCATGATTTCTCTAAAGTGCTCCAGAAGCACTAGCCTTCTCAGGAGAGTTTCCATCTGTTCAACATTTCCCTTTCTAAAGGATCTCACAGCTGTTTACACAACTTTCTGATTCCTCACAGTTTCTCTGTCACAAGGTGGGAGTCAAACATTTGACTAGTGTGGCAATTTAGTTAGCTTTTAGAGGTAGCAAAGTCATGAATGATGTAAATAATCAAGACATGTCAGTGTAAATTATGGGGTATAATTCACATGCTATTTCTATACACAAGAAAGTGTTATATAGGTTGTTTTATCTTTCAATGGTGTCTGACTCTTCATGACCTCTTTTGGGGTTTTCTTAGCAAAGATACTGGAGTGATCTGCCATTTCTTTCTCCAGCTCATTTTATAGATGGGGAAACTGAGGCAAACAGAGTTAAGTAACTTGCCCAGGGTCACACAGCTAGTAAGTGTCTGAGGCTGGATTTGAACTTGGAAAGAAAAGTCTTCCTCATTCCAGGCCTGGTAATCTATCCACTGTACCACCTACCCAATCATATATAGCAATGTACAAAGTGTCCTATAAAACAAAGTTTAAACATTATTATGCCCCTTTTATAAATAAGGAAATTATAGTTCAGAGAGTTTACTTGAATTGTCCATGGCTGTACTTTTAAGTGTTAGAGCCAACATTTTAGAGTCAAGACTTGAATTAAAGTATTTTGCCTCCAAACTCAGCATTCTTTCCACTATAACTTGCTATCTCTAAGGGCATAAAGTTTGCTTATAAAATGTAACATTCTTAGGCTCAAGGATTTTGTGTTGTTATGTTTTGACCATTGCCTATCATACATATCAAAATATTCTAGGTTTTGTTAAGCAAGGAAACAAACATGCTAAGAATATTTGATAAATAAGAAGCAATATTTAAAAATTTAACAAATATTATGTGACTCGCAGTACCTACTATGTGTGGATGTTGAATTGGATATTAATGATACAAAAGTGAACTTTGATCTGATCTTTGCCCACAGGGAGTTCATAATCTAATAAAGGATATAACATCCACTAAAAAAATGACAATATTTATTACACATTATAATATACATAAATTATCACTTTTATCATGGTGGAAATTGAAGGCACTAAAAATAGACTTACAGCAAAATAAAAAAAGGACAATAACTTTTTAGCTGAGAGAGATCAGACAAGATTTCATGGAAAAGATGACATATCAGCTGGCCTTGAAGTTTAGGAAGAATTACAAGTGGAGATTGACTTGATTGTATTCTAGCCATGGGGAATGACCCAGTCCTAGATAAAGGTATGAGGGCTAAGAGTATGAGAGCACATTGATTAAGAGCTTATTTTCTAGACTGATGAGAAATATATTGAAAGGTCCAAAATCAGTCTAGAAAAGTTTGTTGTATACAGATTGCAAAGGACATTAAATGTCAGCAATTCCATCTCAAGCTAAAGCAATCTAGAGAGATTGTTTTATATTTGTAGGAATTTATAGGAAATTTATAGAATTATAAGAAAAATTAAGGGAGGGGGGTGTAGTCCTTGTTCAATATTCCCACTACTGATTTTCAAATGAGTATAGGTATTCTTTCAATGTAGAAAAATCATAATCTTCCATCTTCAAAGTTAAATGTCAACCAAGAAGTGTTCAGGAAAAAAAAAAGTCATGGCATTTCTTTAATAATAAAAGGTGCATAATTTGTATATTATTTGAAACTGACAAATCAATAAGCATTTACTGCTTTTGACTAATGCATAATTTTAGTCACATTGTCAAGCTTATCAACCAATAAATTTAAGTGAAAACAATGATGACAGTTTAATACAGGTGATTTGTGCCAGTAAGCACACAATTTCATCCTTTCCTGATATATTTTTTTGATTTATGTTTTTTCCACAGATGATGGAACAGACTAGCAGTATGCAGAAGCAAGTTAAATTCAAATGCCACAGTGCAATATCAAAGCAATAACTTATTTATTTCAAATTTTTATCTGATACCAAAATACAGACTATAGACAGCTAAGCAGTTCTCTATATACTCAGGGATTAACATCAATACAGTGAGACCTCATTAAGTCAGCATCATTGCATTCAAAATGGCACATTATTCAAGCCAATCACTATCCCTCAATAGTATAGTGGGCTATTGTTGTTTTGAATAAAATATTAGTCAATCCAAATATAGTGATTTGGAAGCTTTACTTCTCTGTCCTCTATATTCTTAATAAATCTGATTTCATCTGGTGAGAACAGGAGTCTCATGCAATCATTATGTTGTGTTGGTTTTATTTTTTTTAAGTTATGGATTAAAAATGTGAATGTTCTTAAATATTAGTAGTCTGGGACAAGTTTATAAATAACAGTAAACACAAGCAAGCCTGGTTAGTCCTAATCAGAACAAATCTCTGTTCTATAGGAAATGAAGAGAATATAAGATTCTCTGAGGTATTTATGATGATGTGAAAGAGAAAAATTGCTATCAGGGACACTACAGATGGTAACAATATTGGAATCTGTCAACATTTTTAAGCAGGAGGAAAAGCCAGGGATAGATTGGAAGATTACTGAACTGAGAGCCAGGAGACCTGGTTAAATTGTAGTCATAACTATAGCACTCACTGGTTGAGTGAACTTGGAAAAGTGATTTCCCTTCCTCTGTGCCTCCTTTTTCTCATTTTTAAAATAAAGAAGTTTGGATTATATCATCTCTAAGGTCTTTTCCACCTCTGGTACCCTGCGATTTTGACATTCTTTGAAATACTGAAGAATTGCCACAGATAACAACAATGTCAATTTGCAAACCTCAGCAAAACAGTGGATACAATGGGAAGAACACTGGACTCACAATCAAGAAAATCCTGAGCTCAAATCTTCCCTTTGGCATTCACTAGTCATGCAATACTGAGCAATCACTTAGCCTTACTGGGACTGTTTTCTCATGTGAAAAATTGGGACAATAGTACCATAATATCTACCTAACAAGATTGGTATGTGGGTCAAACGATATAATCTGGGTAAAATGCTCAAAAGTCCTTAAACATTATCAAATGCCAGCTATTTACATTTTGCTATTTTTATGAATAAAATGAGAAATATGAATGTGCCAATTACTGTGGCAAGTCTTTCCTCCATGGATGGCTACTCAGAATATTCCTGAATTTCAGAATAATACATAGTGGCATCGATTTAGAACTAAAAGAGAATTTAGAGATGCTTTAGCCCAACCTCCTTATTTTACAACCAACAAGATTTCTACAGAGGTGAGATAACTAGGTGACTTGCCCAAGGAAAAAAAATGTGTATGTCTGTGTGTATATATACATACATACATACATACATACATAATATATATACATATACATGTATGAGTGTGTTACATGTGTGGTTGAATTATATATAATCTATGTACAAATATGTGTATAGAGAAATACATATGCATATATATAACATACATAGAAATATATGTGTGTATATAGTAAACAGTAGAGTTGGGAATTAAAAAACACATTTTCTGATTCCAAAACTAGTGCTCCTCCACATTGTTTATTGCATTGACCATGACCTATCTGAACTTTAATGTGGCTTTTGACAGCATGCTTTTTTATGAATAAAAGATACAGTAAAAGAAGCAAAGAATATAATATCTTCCTATCTATTTTCATCGACAACATAAAAGTATTCAATATTATTAGATAACCTTGGTCTTGACTGTAAGTAAATAGCTTTATTTATGTCGATGTGTTATGACATTGAATTTGGAGTCAAAAAGAACTGAATTAAAATTCTGTCCTTTGACATTTACTGGAAGTCACTTAAAATTTCTGGGCCTTAGTTTTGTCATCTGTAAAATTAAAGGGTTGGATTTGGCAACTTTTAAGATTCCTTCCAACTCAAAATCTATGATCCTACAATCTTAACACTAGATCTCTAATGGCATTATTGTGCACACTTGTATCTAAAGTTTTCTATAAGCTCCTAGAGGGCATTGATTATACTCTCTATTGATTATTATTATTATTATTGATGATTATTATATACTTTGTATTCACTTTACAATTTTAAAAATGTTACTCTGAACTTAACACACAAACATTTTCATATTCAAAGAAAAACTGAAAAGGGGGATTTGATGTGAAACCACAAAGTTCACTATGTACAGGCTATTTTTTAAGTCATAATTTAGCACATAAGCTTCAAAGTTATCATGCATAGGTATGTTGTCCTCTTAGTTACCTTCTGTTCTCTTCAGTGCCTTTTTTTTTAAAATGTTTCATTGATACTCTCATCTTTTTTTTTTTTCCTTTTTGGTCATCATTATTACTGGCTCACTAGCTCTCCCCTCTCTTAAGTCCGCACCACAAAAAGAAAATCCTACGTTGTAATAAATTAGCACAGCCAAGTAAAACAAATCCGTACTTTGGTCTTATTCTGTACCTCAGGGAAAGTATGCTTTATCATGATCCTCTGGAGTCTTGGATTTTATTTCTTTAAACATAGTTCTTAAGTCTTTCAAAGTTGTTTGCTTGCCAATACTGTAGCCCTTATATACATTTTTCTTTCAGTTTTGCTCACCTTACTGCATCAGTTCATCAAGGTCTTCCCTGATTTATATGAATTTGTCTCCTTCATGATTTTTATGGTGCAATAATATCTCATTGCATCCTAATTTGTTTGGCCATTCGCCAACTGAGGGGTGGGTACCTAATTATTTCCCATTCTATTTTGCAATAAGTGCTGCTATTAATATTTTTGTACACATGGATATTTTCTCTCTTCCTTTGACATTTGTGGGGGTATATACCTAGTAGTTGTATCACTAAATCAAAGCATAGGCACAGTTTAGTGATATTAGTGTACATAAGTAGAATCACCAATCTGCACATATAGATACATATAAGTATGCATATAGACACGCATACATGTATGTGTAGGTATATGTGTATGTGTGTATATATGTATGTTTATACATGCATTGAGAGAGAAAGAGAGACAGAGACAGAGAGAGAGAGACACAGAGAGACAGAAAGAGAGAGAGAAAGAGATCGATCAAATATGGCATTCTAAGAGCTGTGTGTTCCTGATTGAGATCATGAAGACTATTCTCTCTGAGTTAACCCAGCTCTGTAGACCACAAGCCCAGTAATTAACTTGCCCATATTTATATATGAAATAATTAGAAGCCCTGGAATTTGATTTTCAGTTTCCTGATTCCAAGTCAAGCACCCCTTCCACTATATCATGTTTCATAGACAAAAAATAGGTGACCACATGATACCCCCAAAACCTGAATGAAGGGCTAAAATGATGAGGGCGCTAGGTGGTAAAGTAGACTCAAAGTCTAGAAGACATGGGTTCAAATCCATCCTCAGGTACTTATTAGCTGTGTGACCCTGGATGTACAGTAATTAGCATAGTAATTTCTATATACTCGAGTAATAGTATAGTAATTTCTGCTTCAATTTCCTTATCTGTAAAATGTGAATAATTATAGCACTTAGCTCCCAAGGTTGTTTTGTGGATGAAATGAGATAACTATAAATTGCTTTGAAAACCTTAAAGTGCAATATAAATGCTAGCTAGCTAAAAGGTGGCATTTTTGTTTTAAGGGAAGATAGAAGATGTGCTCTTGAGATGTTCTTAATCACATTTCTCAAGCAACAGCTGAGCAACACCACAGAAAAATATAACAGTCTGGTACACAAACCTGGGATAGAGCAGCTTTTTATGGGCAAAAGCTTTGAGTTAATTACAAATCTAAGTGGAAAATTTGAAGACTAAATGCTGTTGCATAAAGAGTGATGTACATAGACACCTTGGGTGTATTGATCCCAGCTCTGTCACTAGCTGGTTGCATAAACTTGGGTAAAGTTTCATTACTCTCTTTGGACTCTGGTTTCCTCATCTGGAGAATGATACGCTAATACTAGGTTGTGTTCTCTTTGAGAACAAAGGACTAACAACAAATAGCAACAAATACTATTGTCTTAAGATCCTTAATTATATTTGACTTTGAGGGTCATGGTATAGAGAGGGAGAAAATGGAGTGGTCTTTATATTTTACTTTTGGTGTTTTTGACCTTTAATATGAAAAAAAAATTAAAAAAAGAAAAAAAAATATTGTTTTAAATGGGGCCAACATCCCTTTAAATATACCTGCTAAATTCAAACAAAATTGTAACTTCTTTTCTTAAAACCTAGATTTCAGGAAAGGAAAAGAGCACATCTGATTCTCTCCCAAATCACTTTATGTTACGTCTGAGATTTAAATGTAGAATTACTTCAGTCAGGGCTACAAATGCATGGTTTGGAGAACAAATAACTAAGACTGGAGGGAGTGATTTATAGGAAATGGGTTAAGTAGCTTAAATGTGTACGACTCAGACAACACTGACTGAAAGGAACAACACTAATGAGTCTACTTTGAGTGGAAAAACTAGTGCCCCCAGGAAGAACAATCTTTATGTTTTCTGGTTGGAAGGGAGGTTTACAGGGAAGCACAATAAAAATACAGGATAGAGAAGGGAATTGAATAAAGAAAGCAAAATGAAAGAAAGGAACAACTTCTTGCCAGTGACTGACTAAAATAAAAGGAAAGCAGAAGTGTTTTGAGATTTTGGTCAGTGATTGTTTGTATCTAATGTTAGTCATGTGTGTTTTATTGGGTTTATGAATTTATCTTTATTAAATATAGCTAACCAAATATGAATGTGGGCTCCAAAATGATATCTATTTATTTCACTTTGGTTTATGACAAATCTATTAATTCAGAGCTATTTTAACTGCAATCAACCCAGCATATCAGTGAGAAAGGAAAAGAAGAAGGAATGAATGTAGGAAGGGAAGAAAAATTTCTGCTAATAATAATGACTTTTAAGAACTAAGTATTTTGCTGCCAAAAAAACATATTTAACAAATCCATTGCATTTAATTAATTTTTAAAATATGAATCATCAGGTCTACAAATATTGACTTATCTCAAATATTGTTTCATTCAAAAACCTCATTCATAATGTGACTTTCAAATACCTGTCCTGTCAGGATTAAAGGAAACCTCTGACTTTGATTTAAGACACCATTTTAAAGCAAATACCTTCAATTTTAACTGAAACCTGGTAGGTACATATGGATTTTTCCAGGCAACTCCATGTATCTCTAATTGTTTAATTACTTTTCCTAGAACAATATTGAAATCAGGCAACCTTGAGTAGACACACCTAGATTTGTCCTAATTTTGGAACAGCTTGCAACAGACTATTGAAACTACACATCATGTATGATTGTGAGGAATATTGCTATGCTTTGGCCTATACTAATTTTCTCAACCCTTCATGAAATACTCTTGAACTTCTGAATGTGTGAGTGCATGTGCCAATTCTTGCCAATTGTGTCTCAAAACATCATAAATATTTCATTCCTTCCAAGAAGCCTTTCCACATTGCCTCTACTTCATTTCACCTTTGTAGATTTGTAATTAACTCAAAGCTTTTGCCCATAAAAAGCTGCTCTATCCCAGGTTAGTGTACCAGACGGTTATATTTTTCTGTGGTGTTGCTCAGCTAGTATGACCTCCCACCTCATAACTAAAGTGAAGCTACTCTCTCCAAAGTTACCAAAGTACTTTTAATTGCCAAATCTTCCTTTTTCTTCCTCACTTCTTATCATTCTTGGCCTGTCTACAGTGTTCTTAACCTGTCCTGATACTGCTGTCTAACCACTTCACCAAGATGCTCTATTCTCTCTTGACTTTCTCAATTCTTCTCTCTTGTGGATCTACTTCAACCTGATGAATCTTTCTCCATTCTACCCTCTAACTGTGGATTTGTGTCAAAATTTCTCTTTTTAACCCTCTTTTCTTGCTATACTCTTTTTCAGCAACCATAAAAGCTCCAATGGATCCAATTGTCTCCTCTGTAAAGATAACTTCTAGATCTACATAGTATGTTTTAGCCTCTGTTCAGTTTCAGCCTTGTACTACTAGCTGCCTTTTAAAAATTTTGAAGTGAATGTTTTGTGGACATCTCAAAATCAACATATATAAAATAGAATTAAATATTTTCCCCCAAAACTTACCTAAGTCCCAGCTTGCCTATAACTACTGAGAACACCACTATACTTCCAGTTAGTAACTTGGTTAGCAATAGAGTAACTTTGTTACTCAAATTTGCAACCTTGGAGTCATCTTCAAATCCTCATTCTCCTTCAACCCATATGTCTAATCAGTTGCCAAGCCTTGCAGATAATAATACCAAGACATCACATCTCTCCTATCATTCTTTTTTCTTCATTCACACTATGAACACTCTAGTTCTGATTCCTATCACCTATCTCAAGTCCAGACATTGTAATATCTCCCTAACTGGTCTCCCTATTTCAAGTCTTTTTTTTTTCTTTAAACGCACCTCCATATGGTGGCTAAAGTGATATCCCTAAGCAAAATTCTATCCATATCAATCCCTGTACAATAAACTCTGATATCTTTCTATTACCCCTAGGATTAAATACAAATTTTTGGGGGGAGAAGGGTTATTTCAAAGCCCTTTACAATCTGGCTCCAACCTATCTTTACAGCCTTATGATATATGATTCTCCTTCACTCACTCTTTAGTTTAACCTCACTGTCCTTGCAATTCCACACATGTGATATTCCAACTCCTCATTCTGTGCAGGGTACAAAAGGCACCATGCCTGGAATGGAATTCTGCCTCCTCTCTGTCCCTTAAAATCACAAATGCTACCTCCTACATGAGCTCCTTTTTGATTGCCCTGAGGCCTAGTGTCTCCACTCAAAAATTATCTTGTAATTTATGTAGTATACATTTTGAATATACCATTTAGAGTCACCTCTGACAAGATGCTAGCTTCTTAAGGACAGGGAATATTTCTTTTTTTGTTTTGTTTTTCCTTTTCCATAGACCAGAAAACTGTTTGGCATGTAATAGGTACTTAATACACAAATATTGATTGATAGAAAACTCATTAAGTCAAGGACTCTTTTTTATTTTCCTCACAGTAACTCACACATTGGTGTACATTAAACTTATTTGTGCTGTTCTGAGGGTGCAAAATTTATAAAGACTCTGAGTCTTACTGGCTAATTACTGATTTACAGAACTGGTTATGTACACAAGCGCTCAGTTGAATTCAGATTTAGACAAATCTACCCTGAGTACTGAAATGGCATAAAGAAATTATATTCTTCATAAAAGTTATATACAATTATATACTCACAGTTAATGTTCCTTGAAATCTGAGCAGTGTGACACAAGACATGCAAAACTATTCTGGTATCAAGTACAGTAAAAGGGAAGGCCATCTTGAATACTTGTTCTGATTGCACTGTAATAACTATTCAGCATTGTAGCAAGCAAAAAGCAGGTGTAAAACAAATTAAGTTCAAGGGAGGAGATTCCTGAAGGTTGGATTGACTACCATATTAAGGAGCTTTATTAAATGCTTATACATACGATCATTAAGTTTCATACCTACCCACGTGAAGCCAAGCGGAAGAGGACAAGAGTGAGAAGGAAATTAGCCTATACTTAATGTTTCTTGAGTTGAAAAAAATTAGAAAACTTATAACTTCCTTTAATGTCTACCTCTAAATACTCCAAGAAGCTTTATATAATGATCATAATAACATTAAATACAAATAGTTATAGCAAGGACACAGACTAACTTTATATGTCTCTGAGAGGTAAAGCCTAAAGTGAGACATTTAAAGTACTCTCAGAAGGGAGAAAGCATTTGTTTTTGGAAAATATTTATCTGTAAAAAAACAAACAAACAAAAACAAAACAAAACAAAGCAAAAATAAACACAAGTATGCCCATCTTCAGATGGCCCAATGTCAAACTGCAAAGAACTCTTTAGGATAATTTAAGGTTGTTTTAAATTCAAAATGTTTGCAGTGGTGATGCAGAGATACTTTAATTTCTTAACATAGAGACAGTATCTCCTCGCTATGGTCTTAATGGTTTAGAATGTCCTTGGAATGTCAAAGGGTAAACTATTTGCAGATGAATTCAGCTGTATATAGAAACAGTCCCACTCTTCCCTTGTGCAGGTTTGATCCTAATAGGGACCTAAAGGAGAGTCAACAGTACCTAACTGAGCACCTGGTTAAGCAAATAACTGATAACTGTACTAAAAAAAAATAATCTATTCAGTGAGTCATGAATTGAGTACTCTCTCTCTCTCTCTCTCTCTCTCTCTCTGTTTCTCTCTCTCTCTCACACACACACACACTATAGTAGTATATAGTCCAAAATGAAGTCATAATCTTTTCCCACAATCCCTCCCTTCTTCATAACTTTCCTAATACTCTCCACTGAACCACTACCCTCCTAGCCACTCAGGCCCAAAATCTAGGTGCCATCGTCAACTCATCTCTCTCTCCCCCATAGCTAATTTGTTGCTAAGACCTGTTTATTTTAACTTTGTATCATCTTTCATACACACCCTCTTCTCTCTTCTATCACTACCACCAAAGCTCTCATCACCTCTAATGGTCTACTCGGGGTTCTGCCTGCCTCCTGTCTCTCCTCTCTAGTCTATCTTCCACTCAATTGTCAAATTGATCTTCCTAAAGCACAATCCTGACCATGTCAACTCCATATTCAAAAAACTACAGTAACCCCCTATCGCCTCCAAGATCAAATATAAAATCCTCTATTTTGGCTTTCAAGTCCTTTATAAGCTGGCCTTCTCCTACCTGTCATGTCTCCTTACACTTTACTCCTCTTATTTCCCCAGCTATTCTTCCTTCCTTCTTCAAGAAACTTTTCCTAATATCTGATACTGATGATTTCTGAGATCAATAGTGTTTAATTCACTGTGATTTTAGCAATGGAATAGTGTTTTGTGTTTACATTTGAAACAGAGAGAAACTGAGATACTAGGGGACATTCTTAAACACTCTCAGACCATAAACTGAAACCAAATTCTATATTTATTAGAATATTGTCTCAAAGATAAAGCTGCCTAGAAAGATGTGAGCTCTGAGAAATATGGATGTGAGAGAAATTCAATCTTTTTTTCCTACTAGTATTTCAGTTTTCAGCCTATAATCTATTATATTATAAATCTACAAGAGTGTAACCCCAGGTTGCTGAGACCCAGGATCACAAAGACTGTTGATACTGATGCTGTACATTTAATGGGATCATGGAGACTGGAAAATTTTCCTGGAGGAAAGACAATCCTTGGGCTAAACTAATAACACGTATTCTGATGAGAACTCAATTTATTAAAAAAAAAAATCTCAGTGTGTTTTGGAGTTCCACTGGCCTGAGGAGGATTATCATCCAAGTTTTGGGACAACATTTGAGGAGATGGAGAGGCCAGAGTGAGCTGCAAGCAAATGAGTGAAGAGAAAATAAGTGTGTAGCAGGAGTGAAAAGTGAGGAACTGAGAGCAATCTTAACAGCAATTGGCAGTTGGTAAAAAGATTCCATTCAGTAGCTCTTTCTTTCCCCTAAAGGAGGGAACCTTAGCTTTACAGCTCACAATGGCCCTTCATGATTTTTCTCAATGTGTATTTGTGTTTTATTATTATTTAGCACAGCCAATAAATAATTAATTGCTATTAATATTTATTTAGTCTAATCATCTAAGTTCAGAATTTGAGACCAACTGAGGGAAAGTGAACAACAGCAGAATAGATTCCATGTAAATATCAAGATACAGCCTAAGCTGATCAGAAAGAATGTGTCTGTAATTTTTATAATTTGTGAGAATATTCCAGAGCGTATCCATTAGACTAACCTGAAAAGAGAAAAAAAATCATTTCACATGCCAGTAGCATTGACTGGAGTAGGGACATGGCACATGAGACATCATGTATCACACACTCATCGTCCATGAACTATCTAGAAAAGGCTTCTAAGTTAATTTATTATGTTTTAGAGATGGAAATGATTGATTGATAAGAATTTAAATAGGTTTGTGCCAAATTACATGAGTAAGCAATCAGATCTGGAAAAAGGACCCTGTAGTCCTGAGCTTTTACCTAAACTTCAGAATCCATAATGATAATGAAGTTGACTTTCTAATATATTTGTTGACAAATGCAAAAATTTTGTTCTACACTGAGAAAAATAAGTTACGTGCTTCTTCTGTGCTGTCCATCTCATGATATTGTCAAGAGAAAGATTTCTGTTCTCAGTGGCATTTTCACAGTATAGGTTATCTAATTTCTATAGAATCCCAGAGCTAGAAGAGCCTTAGAAAACCTTAAAAAGTTTAGTTGTTTAGTCCTTTCAGGAATGACTGACCCTTTATGACCCCATTTAGGGTTTTCTTGGCAAAGATAATAGAGTGATTTGCCATTTCTTTCTCTAGCTCATTTTACAGATGAGGCAACTGAGACAAACAGGTTTAATGACTTGCATAGAGACCTCATTTTACAGATAAGCAAACTAAAGTTCAGAGATAGAGTGACTGGCCCAAGATCAGGTCAATAAATATTTGTTGTGTAATTTGTATAGGCTGGGTACTATACTAAGCAATGGTAATACAAATACAAACCAAAAGAAAGTCTATCCTTGACTCCAAGGAGCATACAGTCTGATAGGGGAAGCCAATAAAGAACAAATAAAAAGGAGATGAAAATAAAGGAGGGAGAGAGGTCAAAAATAGCCTGGCAGTCATGGACTGAGTGAGAAGAGTTGGCATGGACACTTCCTTAAAACTGATGTTCCAGGAGGAATTCACCAAATGGAGGAAGGAGCTGAAGGGGTGGACAGAACTGGCAGGGTGAGAAGGAAGCTAGGGGAAGGAGGAGCAGGCTAGAGAGTTGGGAACAGAGAAGGGAGAGTATTATGACTAACAAATAACAGTGCTGCGACTAGAACTCATGTCTTCTGACTCTCAAGTTCAAGGCTCTTTCCATTTTTAAACTATTGATAATGAAGTATGAACACTAGGAAGTAGAATTCTTACCCTTTCAGGTTTTTGATCTAAAAAATATTTAATACTCGCATTTTTGATAGACACTTAAAAGTTAGGGATTTTAAGACTAACTATCCATGAAACCTGAGTATTTTTACTTTACTATAAACCATAAAATTCCTCATCTCCAAATTTCTACCACTCAAAGTGATCTTTTTGAATAGGTACTAACCATATGGGGCCTATGGTTTCAACCTTACTAAAATAGCCTGACCCGCTATACATTAACAAAGTCAGACTCATTACATAGCGTCAAATGGAATGACTGACTTGCATAGCTAGGCAGTGCCTTTGGCATCATTATTTATGTCCCCTTTGATTTTATATGTGCATCTGGACTTTGGCAGTAGAAATCATGATCAGAAGTGAAAAGGTGCCCAGAGCTTTCTGATGTTCATGGTAATTACACACATTACTAAACTGTTCAGTCATATCCAGACCAACAATCATGTCACCATTTACAATCCCAATGATCTTAAACTCTCCCAACATCAAGAGAAAATTGCTTGCTGGGAGATGACATGTCCATCATTCAGTTATATGTCAGTTTAACATTACAAAAAAGGAAAAAAAAGGTCATTTTTCAGAGCAGGCTTAACAGCATCTCCCCCAGTGAAAATTAATTATTTAGTTACCTGCTTATCCTCAGTAATACAATTCAGAGTCAACTACTCATGTATTAAAATGCACTATATTCTCTGGAAAGACAGTTTAAATTTTCTGAGAACAATACAGATGTACTTTATCAACAGAGAAATCCTAGTTTATTAGACTATATCTTCTGTTAGAAAGGAAATCTTTCTCTTTTTTATCTGTGCTGGGAGTTTGATCAGCATAACTGTTTTAAAGAAACTCCTAAAAACATTATATATTATATTAATGCTATTAATATAAACTCCTACTAGGCATTTTTCAGGAGATTATGATCACCTGTTGTTTTCTCAGTGAGGTGGCCTCTAAGCAGGATCTTCCTATACATCATTTCGAAAGGTCTACTTGGCACAGAGGTGAACTGAAACAAATAAACTGGTTTGGAGAGTGCAAGATTATTGACTCTAAGATTATAGAGTGAAAAATCCAGAATCTGGATTTAGGAGTGATAAAGGAAGAAGATATACGTTTATAACAAAAACAGTCCTTTTTTTTTTACCTACATCTTTCCCCTAAGATTGTTATTGACAAATTTATTTCTAGAAATATCTAAAAATAAGGAAAAAATGGAGAAGTCCTATATTAGGACTATCAAAATAGCTATATAAGCTATGGATTAAATAAAATCCACTAGAATAAAATAATTTGGAAAAAAATATTTAAATCCTCCCAAATGAAGAAATGTCATGTATTAAAGCAGTTCCAATTTTATAAAAATGTAGAGGCTGTATAAATGTGGCAGCTAGGTGATGCAGTGGATAGAATGCCCAGTCTGGAGTCAGAAAGGCTCATCTTCATGAGTTCAAATCTGACCTCAGACAGTTACTAACTGCATGATCCTGGGCAAGTCATTTATTCATGTTCGCCTTAGTTCCTCATTAATAAAATGAACTGGAGAAGAAAATGGCAAATCATTCCAATATCTTTGCCAAGAAAACCCCAAATATTGTCATGGAGAGTTGGACACAACTGAACAAGCAAAAGAGGCTGACATAAATAGCAATCTACTTGTATTCAGAAGACTTGCACAAGTCACTTTCCCCCTATTGACTTTATTGTAAGGATCATAGATTTGGAAATGGGAAGGATTCTGGGACAATCTAGTTCAACTCCCTTCACCCTGGCTCATATCCAATAGCCAGGTCCTGTTGCTTTACTTTCTCAACATCTTGTCCTTTTATTCTCCTCTAACACTGCCACCAGTCTGGTACAGGCCCTTATCGCCTCATGCCTAGATAATTTCAAAAGACTTTTGGCTGGTCCCCCTGCCTCCAATGTCTCTCTGCTTCTGTCCCTCCTACATTCAGCTGTCAAAGTGATTATCCTAGAGCACATGTCCAACCATGTCACCCCACCCTACCATTCTATCAATTCCAGGGGTTACCTATTATCTCCAGGTTCAAATAAAAAATCCTCTGTTAGACTTTTAAAACCCTCTATAATATAGCCCCTAACTTCCTTTCCAGTCTTAATGCATCTTTTTGCCCCTCTTCTACCATCCCTTCCCATACTCTGTGATCCAGGGACACTGGCTTCCATGGAAGCCAGTTCCTCACACTGTTCCTCACACACTAGATGTACTCCATCTCCCAGCTCCAAGAATTTCTTTTCTGGCTGTCCTCATACCTGGAACTCTCTTCATCCTCATCTAACCTCTAACTTCCCTGGCTTCTTTAAAGCCTCTCCTTCTGCAAGAAGACTTCCCCAGTCCCCCTTGATTTGAGTGCCTTCTCTCAGAGACTATCTCCAATTTATCCTATCTATCTATCTGTTTGTCTGTCTGTCTATCTATCTATCTATCTATCTATCTATATCTGGTACTACGCTGTTGTTTATATGCTGTCTCAGACCGGGAGATCCATGAAAGCAAACATAGCTTTTGTTTTTATTTGTATCCCCAAACCTTAGCACAGTGTTTGGAACATACTAGCTATTTAATAAATGTTAATTGACTGACTGCTTGCTTTTATACATGAGGAAACTAAAGCTTAGAGACATGAAATGACCTCTTTAAGTTCACAGAGCTAGTAAATATTAGATCTGAAGTTCAAAGCTAGGTGCTTTGATTCTTCATCCTGTTTACTTTCTACTGCACTATGGTTCCTTATCTGCAAAAAGGAATTTATTGGGTTTTAAAGTCTTTTTCTAATTCTAATATTCTGTGGTTTTTATGACTCTGTGGAGTCAACTACCAGCTCAGCCACTTTTTAGCTATGTAACCTAGAGCAAATAACTTGAACCTTGATTTCCTCATTTGCCAAATGGGGGATATTATTATTAATATGGTAAAGTCTGTTACAGGAATGCATAAAATATTATATTTGATGTAAATTATTTTACACTTAGTTCTATAGTCAGAAGGCATTAAATTGGGAGCAGTTCAAGTCAAACTGTTTAGTGTGTCTTTAACATGTCTTTAACTCACTGAAACTCCTCTCTCTGTGTCCTTTCTCCATCTGTGTGATGTACCACTTTATGGTTCTGTGATTCTCTTTCAGGTGCCCAGTGGCTTGATGTTCATTCTACTTCCATTCCCATCAAAAGTAATTCTTAGTAAAGGACATGATCTACTCTTTCATGTTAAGGTGTTATACAGCTTAATATTATAAGCATCCTCCTCCAAATTTAATAGGGAAGAAGCAAAACTAGAAGTCATTTTCCACCCTTCCACCCCTGCCCATGATTATCTACACAGATTCTGAGAATATGGAAACAAAATACATTTCTCTTTTTGAAGCATGCCAGTTCTAGAAGCCTTCACCTCACCCTCTTAAAATTTAAAAAGTAACTACAGGTAAATGCAACTACCAGCAAGATTGGAGGATGAAGCAAGTGCAAGGAGATTGACTGCTTTGGTGAATATCTAGCTCTAAAACAATCAGTTGAAGAAAAAGACATCAATACTGAGAGGCCTTCTAACCAAAAAGAACCTCATTAAAACTAGACAACCCCTACATCCCCAGCAAACACACACACACACACACACACACACACACACACTCATCCTTAACATGATCTATTTCTATGATCTTTCTATTTCTATGATCTATTTCTATATGATCCATATCTCTTTCAGTTCTGAATTCTCTAAGGGATAACACTGACCTCCTAATTACTGATCATAGTGGCCTTGCCTCAGTCCTCATCATCCTTGACATTTTAAATCCATTGACATTCCTGATTAAGACATCTTTGCCTTTTTGTAACGTTCACTTCCCTTGGCTTCCATGACAGGGCTCTGTCTATTTTTTTTTTCCTCTCTGTCTTACAGCTTCTTCACTGATTTCTCTTCCTTCTCTTACTTTCTGAGCATAGTTTTCCTCAAGGCTTTTCTTTAATCATCTTCCTTTTGTCAGTGTCTCCCCTGGCAATGCCGTCTATGAGAAACTTCAAAGACAACCCCTAGTACCAGAATGAGTACCCCTTAATTATTATCCTGTATTTCCTTTTTTTTAAATAAATTTTATTGACTTTTTTATTTTTATATCAACTACATTTCCCACTGTATCTATCCCACCAAGACCTCCCAGAAGGCCATTTCTCATAATAAAGAATAAAAAGAAAGGGAAAAAAATAGTTCAGCAAAACTAATGAACAGACTGAAAATATCTCTTATAATAGCCCATCTTCCACTCATATCTTCTCCACTTAAGCAAAATGTGGAGGAAGTTACTTTCTCATATTTTTTTTGAGGTCAATCTTGATCACTGTAATTTGCAGAAGTTTTCATTGTTTAGTAGTTTTTCTTTCCTTTTTTTTTTTTAACAATTTTGCATTTTCAACTCACTGTTGAACACATATAATTTATTGTCCCACTGGTACTTCTAATTCAATATGTCCAAAACTGAATTTATCAGCCCCTTTCCAAAACCTCCTTCTCCTTTCAACTTTTCTACTTCCACTGGTGGGTACTATCATGCTTTTTAGTCCCCCATTGGTAAATTAAAAAGAACTTTCATTTTTCTTTTTCCTTATCTTACATATCTCAGTTACCATTCCATATCAATTCTACATAATAATAAGACAAGTATATAGACTTTAAAGGTTACAAAGAACTTATATACATTAACACATTTGAAACGCCCAACTACCTTACGCAATGCAAAGTACAGGTATTATTATCCTCATTTTACAGATGAGGAAATCAAGGTTAAGTGACAAGTCTATGGTCACAGAGCTAACAAGTGTTGAGGGGGAATTTGAATTCATATTTTCCTGACTCTAGGTTCAGTACTCTATCTACTATGCCATACCACCATGTATCTGAAATAGCTCTCAAACTTCTTCTCTCCTTTCTACTCATTCAGAGTCTCATTATCTCTCTCTTCCCTAAGAATATTGTAGTAATCATAAAACTATTTTCCCTGCCTGCAGTCATTGCCTCCATTAATTAATCTTTTATACTGCTGTCAAAGCATTCTCCCTAATGCCTTGGTTTGACTATATATCTTCCTGGCCCCGAACACCTAGTAACTCCCTATTGCCTATTGAATAAAATATACACTTCTTAACCTGGTTTTCAAGGTCTTCCATAATCTAATTCAAGCTACTACCTTTATTTTACAACACTCCAACCAATAACAACAATAATAATTATTATTGTTAAAAGTATTATAATAGTTATTATCATAGATACTAGAACTTACACAGTATTTTAAAGCTCTCAAGTCACTTTATAGATATTATACCATTTTATCCTCACAACAATCCTGGGAAGAAGGTGCTATTATTTTCCCTATTTTACAGATGAGTAAACTGACTTGCCTAGGGTCATACAAATAGTAAGAATCTGAAATCGGATCTGAACTCAGTTCTTCCTGACCCTAGGTTCAGTGCTGCATTCACTGAAACACCTATATTCCCACAATTAGAACTTCTGAAATAAATTGTAGATATCAATCCATTTCTTCAAGGAATAACTCAGGAACTACCTCCTCCACAAAGTCAACCTTACCAAACCACTATCTTCATCACCAGGAGAAAAAAAAAATCAATCTCTCTCTTCAAATTTCTTGTCTCTTTATGCATCTTTGTATACCAGAACCTAGCATGATTCTTTGTATATCATAAACAATTGTTAAAACTGCTTAATTCATAAACTCTGTGATTCAACCAAACTGGACTACTAACTGTTCCTGAATTGTGTCCTGTCCTTTCTATCTTCTATGTGTATGCTTAGGATTTCATCAGATTGACTAGTACATTCTATTGAAATATTCTTTTTTTTTCCTTCAGAGTCCACAAAGCCTCCTATATTTCCACAAACTGAAATATATTCCTTTCCTTAAGTCTCCAAGGCCACTCTGTTTGATCTGTCCTGTACACTTTGTCTTACTCAGTCAAGGAACATTTATTAAGAACTCACTATGTGCCAGCTTTTGTGCTAAGCAGTGGTGATACAGAAAATTAAAAAACACCATTCCTGTTCTCAAGTAGCTCATGTTCTAAGGAAGGAGACAAGACACAAATAACTACACACATATAATATAGTATGTACACTATAAATATAAGGTAATCTCAGAGGGAAGCTACTAGCAGTATGGGAGGGGAGGGCAAAGGAAGCTGGGAAAGGCCTTTTGCAGAAGGGGAATGTGAGCTGGGTTTTGAAGGAAGCCAAGAAAGCCAGGAGGTAATGGTGAGGAGGAAGAACATTGTAGGCCTGGAGGATAGCCCATGAAAAGGCAAGGAATTGGGAGAAGAAATGTTTGTTGTATGTGAGGGAACAGCAGGGAGTCCAGTAACTCTGGATTTTAGAGTATTGTAGAGTGGAGGGGGGCCAAGTATAAGACTAGAAAAGTAGGAAGGGGTCATGTTGTGAAGGGTTTTAAAAACTAAGAGAAAGGTTATATATTTGATCCTGGAGGTGATAGAGAGACACTGAAATTTTCTGAATGAGGGTAACCAGGTTAGAACTGCACTTTAGGAAGATTATTACATCAGTTGAGTGGAGGATGGACTGAGCAACAGAGAGATGTGAGGTAGAGTGAACAACCAGCAGGCTACTGCAATAGTCCAGGCATGAGGTGATGGTGAGTTGTAACAGGGTATCATCTGTGTGAGTGGAGAAAAGGAAAGTATTATAAAGGAAGAAATCAGAGATATTTCAAAGGTAAAAAAAACTTTTATAAACAGATTAGATATGTGGCATATGATTGAGGAGTTGAAGATGTAGTTATGTGTGTACATGTCTCTTTCTGCCTACTAAATTGTCAGCTCCCTGAGGACAGGGGAATGTGTCATTTTTTTTTTTATCTTTTTATCCCAAGTGACTATTATAGTGCCTTGCAAATAGTAGGTGCCATGTACAACAATGTTCAAAACTATACCTCAGAATCTTCTCAATATGTTACCACCCTCTCTCCTTATATGTGCCTTGGCTTTGCCTCAGTCTAATCTTTATTAAAATAAGATTTACCCCCACTTGAATTAAGCTACCAACTGTATTTTATACAAAGCTGTAATTCAATACCTTTATGACCTTATCCTACTCATTTCCATATTAAACACATTCACTTTCACCACCAAATTACCCCACACTCTCTTTGAAAACCTTTCTTCCTTATTTCACTTTGCCTTTATCTAAACTGTTTTAGGTTTTCAAAAGCCATACTTAAAAAGCGTGTTAAATCTACCCTGGTAATTATCTGCCTGGATTCCTACCTCTTCTGCCCATATTACCTTCATATTTGAAGCCATGTATTGCCCCACCCCCAACCCTCCTCCAGACTCTTGGAACCATTAAGAATTACATAAAAATCCCTAAATCTGTCCATCAGTCTCATGTCGAACAATTTTGCTGCTAGACAAATCTTGATATGTGATGCTAATGATGATGATGATGACTAATATTTTATAGTGCTTATTATATACCAGGAACTGTGCTGAGTGCTTTGCAATTATTATTTCATTTGATCCTCACAACAACTCTGGGGGTAGATGCTATTATTATACCCATTTTACAAATAAGGAAATTTAGGCAGACAAACATTAAATGACTTGCCTAGGATCACACAGCTAGTGTTTGAGGCTGGATTTGAACTTAGGTCTTCCTGACTCCAGGCCAAGCACTCTATCCACTAGCCACCTACCTGCCTCTGTATGAGTTCTCCAACAGCTAAGTTACTACCTCATTCACTATGTTTAAGTTTTTGCTTGGTATGTCAATCCTCCCAGGGACTGGATTTCTTGCACCCTGAATTCTAATTCTCCCAGACTTCAGTCACTAATATAATGACTGACTTCTCTGGTGCTGGTTCCCTTCTCAGATCTCTAACAATTGCCTGCCACATAAACATCTTTATATCACCTACTCAATCCTTGTTTAAAACAACAGCTTGTATCAACTGGGGTCTTTTTACCTCCATGCTCTTTTCCTAGATGAATCCTAGATCAAACGTAAGACTCACATCCCTTTGTGTTTACCTTACAACTAAATCATCTTTGGCCTTACTTCTACATTTAGACATTCAGCCTTTGCCTAACACTGTTGGTCAGTCTTGTCCCAGTCATCTCTGTTCTGACCCATTCTACTTCCACTCAAATCCCTAATCTAACAATCTATCACACAGCTGATTTGGTTATGTACTTGTACACTCAAAAAAGTAGAACTTTGACAATCCACACCACATACTTTCCTTTTCTTTCACAGCTTATTTCATGTTTTACATGAATATGATGTGGCATACTTTGTCTCTGGTGCTCATTGTTAATTACAATTACTCGTTTTTTTTGAAAAGCTTAGTTAGTTACTATATAGCATCATCTCTTCTAATATACTATTTATTAGCATATTTAATTCATGTATATTCCAATGTTAAAATGTTTGTATTGGGCTAACTGAAGGATCAAATGATGTGGCATGCTGAAAAGAATACTGGCTTGAAGGGACATGGCCTAGGTTTGAATCCTATCTGCACGTAACATGCCTGTATCACTTTAGATACTACCTAACTCCTTTCAGACTCAGTTTCTTCACCTGTAAAATGAGGGTGGTGGGCTATATAACTTCTCAGGGCCTTTTTAGTTCCAAACACGATCCATTTATGTATTAAAATTAAAAATATGACAAATAACCTATTAAGGTAAAATAAAATAATAACAATTATGTCCCTAATCATTTTAAAAGTGACAACTACTAACCACAATAGATATTAATTCTTCCCCAAAATGTTAAGACAGACACATTCAATGAATATCAAATTCTAATGATAAAAATCAAGTAAATTTGAGCTGCAAAAGAACATCATAATTTATTGTTAAAATCTATATTATGAAGAAAGGAACTAATTTAAACAATAGTCTGCAAATTCCTGCCCTAAAAGCTCAGATCAGAAAATTTAAAAATATCTACTCCTTTCCTAATGACCATCTGTACCTGCCAGAATTTTCATGCTGTAGAGAACTTCATTAGATGCAGGTAGGAAAAATCATTACTGGAGTTTTTCTGTCATATCAAAGACTTAATGTGGTTATGTTTATGAGGAAAGCATAGCTTGAGGAAGAAATACAATTTCTTTCAATTTGTTATTTTTTTTAAAAACTACTTTCTGAAAGAAAATTCAACTAATACACTCTCCTTTTTGTCCTCCCTCCATAGGCAAAAACTCTAGACACAAAATCCTGAGAAATCTCACATTTCACATTACTGACACAGAAACAAGCTTTAGTTCAATAATGCAAACAGTTCCCTTGAAATGAAGAAGCTAAAACCCTTTAAAGGATTTGATAGATAGAAAGAAAGTTGACTTTTAATCCATACCTATTGGCCTAGAAATAATGTCTCACTAATCCTGAACGTCCACTTACTAGCTACATGACCTTAAACAAGTTACTTTACCTCAGTTTATTTGATTATAAAATGAAGGTATTAGACTGAGTAGCCTCTAAGATCCTTTCCAGGTCTAAAGTCCTATGATCCTATATGATCTTTCACATTTTCTTCTAATTTAATTTCTGTAATAGATTCTCTTTAAAAATTTATGTTGAAATTATGATTTCTATGATGGCTTACCATGGCATCAAAGAATAAAAGTAAATGTCTTTTCCTTCAAGCTTGCTTACTCATATCAAAAATCATGTAAAGATAAGAATTTTTCTCAATTTTTCTCAATTTTCTCAATTTTTCTCAAAGCTAAGATGCTCCTAATCGTTGTGCCCCGCCGCCTCCCCCTTCTTACTAAAAGCAAGAGTCATGTCTTCAAATTTGGCCTGTGACACTAGTTCTGAGACCTTGAGCAAGTCATTTAATTTCCACATCCCAGACAACACCCTAAGATTTATCTGTCCTAGACAGGTTAACGGGGTGTCTTCTCTGCTAAAAGAACCAGTGTTATGTTAGTAATATTTGCTTCTCTGTTTCAATAATTGGATAATGTGGATGGGACAAAAGGACATCATAGACCATAGGAAGATTTAGAGCTGTTAGGCTTTTCCAGTCCAGGGACTCTTAACCTTTTTGCGGGGGTCATGGGTCCCTTTAGCATTTGGTCAAAGACTACAGACTCCTTAGAATAATGCATTTAAATGCATAAAATAAAATATATGATATTACAAAGGAAACCAATTATATTGAAATAAATGTTTAATTTTTTTCCCCATCCGTGTTCCCACAGACCTCCTGAAATGTATTCATGGACCTCCAGTTTGTGGCCACCCACTGACCTTTCCCAACTGCTTAATTTGATAGATGAGAAAACCAGAGGTTAAATGACTTGGCCCAATGTCACAATTAAAAAAGAAGTAAGATTATGTTACTTAATAAGTAACTCATACATTAAAATAGTTTTACTTCAAATTAAATGTATACATTTCATACACATGCATAAAGAATATAAATATTATTATGTAGCTATATACATTTTTATAAAGCGAAGCAGATTCTCATGTACCATTTAAGTTCTAGTCTAGTGCAACAAAATATTTCTCTGTCCTTGCAAATCACCCAGACTTAGGAGTCTAAAGATAAATTTTAATAATTTGACATTAGTACTAATTTGCAGTTGGTGTGGTATAAGCAAATGGTAGCATGAACTGACTTCTGTCATTTAAAACTTACAACAAAAAGCATATAAATGTATTCCTTAACTAGGAACATCTGGCAATAATATACTGCTTATAGCCTTGAACATATTTTCCTACATTGACTGTCTTCAAGATGAAAGAGAGAGAGAGAGAGAGAGAGAAAGAGAGAGAGAGAGAGAGAGA
>NW_020944646.1:2148295-2235482 GCF_900497805.2 Vombatus ursinus
AGAGAGAGAGAGAGAGAGAGAGAGAGAGAGAGAGAGAGAGAGAGAGAGAGAGAGAATGGAAAAGTGGAAAAATAACGCTGGATTTGGAGTTACAAAATCTAAATTCAAATCCCACGTCTCACTTTACTCCTGTTGTCCCCTTCTCCTACCAATGCATTCTTTCCAGAACCTCCATTTTAAGGAAGGCCCCAGACCAGCTTTATGGATTTTACCATCATTCCTCTGCTCAGAATGTAAACTTCTTGGTGTCAGAGACTACCTTTTTTCTGTTAGTATTTGCATCCTCAGCACTTAACACAGTGCTTTTAACATAACAAATTCAAAAAATCATTTTTGACTGACTGACTGCTAAATTTCAGGTGTCAGTTGAAGATGGCTAAGATCAATGAATTTGCCATTAGGAGGGACCTAAAGATTATAGCCCAGAGAAGGAAAAAAGAACTTTTGAAAGGTGAAGTAATTCTCCAAAGGTCACAAAGATCCAAAAGTAACAGAGTAGGATTCAAATGGAGACTTTCTTGCTCCATCCAAAACTCTTTCTAATTCTGCCATGTCTCCTGACTTAAAGCACATAGGGATAAGGCATATTTGTATCTTTCCATTTTAACATATGGGAAGCTGGAAGTGGATTTGAAAATTATAGCATAGTTTCACTGCTTTCAGATTTTTGATATATTTTACTGAAACATGACTAAACTTGTACTTAGCTGAAAAGACTAATTCAACCACCTCATTTTACAGATGAGGACACAAATCTAGACTAACGACTGAATAAGGTTACAACAACCAAAGTACAAATTTATTCAGTAGGAAATAGAAAAGACTTGTTTGTATGTTTATTTGTTGTTCTGGCTTCATGACTGATACCAAGAGGAAGATTTTTTAGGAGGCTTAAACAATATCAAACCAAAACTAAATAATGTAATCAAGCATTACAATGAAGATACAAATGAAGTGCATTGTCTAAAAGCATTGATGTGGTTCATGAAATTAACCAAACATATTCTTGTCTAATTCCAAGCATGCTGGAGTTATAATCATTCAGGTGCTGATCATGACAGTATAATCAGACAAATGTTATTCTGTGCTTGCCAGTCATAACCCAAGAATAAACATGTTAAACTATCCTAGGATTCAGCATTAAATTTGTAGTGTGGTTGAGGGATCTTAAGCTAGAGTCAGGAGATCTCAGTTAAAATTCAAGTTCTCTTCCTGTTACCTTTGTGAGTTTGCACAATTTATCTAGCCTTTCTGAAAGGTGGGCTTCTGTTTTACCTTTCCCAGAACGAAGGCTTCACCTCATTTACTTGCTTTTCCAAATCATGCCACCTACATTCTAGCTATTGTCTTAATTGTCCTCATTTCTCTCCACCAAATTTCCCTTGTTCTGACCACTGTGGGCACTGATAAACGAACCTTATCTCTCCATCAACCAGGCCTCTATCTCATTTACCCTGTTCCCTTCCTTCCCTCCTTCCTACTTGTCCTTCATTGGTAGTCTTCCTCTGTTACAATGTAAGTTCCTTGAGGACAAGGACTGTCTCATGTATATATATACACACACACACACACACACATATATATATGTGTGTATATATATATGTATATATATATGTGTATATATATATACACACACACCCATACATACATATGTATGTAGATATATGTATATATAATACAATATATAAACATATGTATATAGACATATATACATACACATATGTACATATATACATACACATGTTCGTGGTGTGTTGCCTGTTATATAGTAGGCACTTAATAAACGTTTTATCATTTACTCATTCTTAGCTTCAGTTTCCTCATTTGTTAAATGATGGCATTACACTAGATCAAGAATTCTTTACCTGGGATCTATAAACGTTTTTTAAAATTTTTTTATAATTATATTTCAGTATAATTAGTTTCCTTTGTAATCCTATGTTTTTTTTAAATTTTATTCATTTGAAACATTATTTTTGCTAGCACTTATATAGTACTTTAAGGTTTCTAAAGTGCTTTACATATGTTAGCTCATTTGATCCTCAAAACAACTCTGACAGGTAGGTGTTGTTATTACTACCATATTATAAATGAAGAAGCTGAGGCTGAGAAAGGTTAAATGAATTGCCTAGGGTCATAGAGCTACTATAAATATGAGTCAAGATTTGAATATGGATCACCTTGACTCCAATTCCACCACTCTATCTACCATTACTACCATTTTTCTGAAAAGGAGTCCTTAGGCTCTACCAGACTGCCAAAGAGGCCCATGACACATATAAAAATGTTAATTATGTCTTCCCTAGATGATCTCTAAGTTTTCTTCCAGCTATAAATCTATGATTCTGCAATCCAGATATAAAATATTAAGGGTAAACAAAGTATTAACCAGCCTGCAGATTGAATAGTACACAGAAGATATATTAAAATGCTTGGGGGAAAAAATAAGCTGTCCACAAAGGAGGATGGATGATAAAGAAATGAGAAACTTTGGCTGAGCATTCCAGTTCCTGAAGATAAGGTCATTCCCCAAAATGGAAAAGATGAAATGACTGTCCTGTCAACATTACCCAAGTGCTGACTAAGCCCTCCCTCATCAGCTTCTGTGGATTGTTGCAACTCTGACAATTCCAGCAGGCGGCTCAGAAACTGTCTTATTCAGAACATGCATTGAGAGGCTTTACAAGATCCCAAAGGAGCTTCCAAAACTTGCTTTGTTTTGCTAATTGAAAACTTAGAAGGTAATAACCTCCTCTCATTTCATAGAAAGCCGGAAACCCTAGGATACAAAGCAGTTTCCAAAGAAATTTAAAATAAAATCATGTATCATTAAAAATTGAACAAAACAAACCAAGCATGTCTCCCAAAGAAGCAAAACATGCCTTTGAAACAAGCAGTAAGTCACCACTGTTCATTACAGAGTGGTGTGTCAGTAACAGAGTGCCGGAATGAATGTGCAAGTTGCCAAATTGAACTAATTCATGTTCTGAATTAAAATAAAACACCCTCCATGTTGTAGGCCACCTCCATTTACCAGAGTTCCTGGGGTTTGCAGGGGCCTATCTTGGGCAAAGTTGAGGCATTGAGCAGCAGGCCTGGCATACCCACCATGAAAAATCCTTCTTTATAGTTTCAGCCCTGCTCCCTATTAGACTGGCCTGAATGTGCCACCACTGCCAAAAGCACTGAGAGGAGAAGAAGAAGCCTGCTCGCGCTTCAGTGAGTTCATGAAAATCTCCCCTTTAGTCCCAATTAAGAACATTGAAGCTATAGGAGCACATGCCAACAGTAAAAGTAACCTTTCTGTGCTCCCTCAGAGCTTCTGGCCACAACCATTCCATTATGAGGGAGGCTTGGAGGACAAACAATGTCAACTTCTCAATTCCATTCATACACAGCTCTACCACACTCCCTTCTTAATAGAGAACTTTCCAACTTTAATCTTTCAATGTTTGAATCAACCTATTGCTGAAACCAAAACTGTTTCATTGTATTTGTGGCGAAAAGCAATCTTAGCCGAGGAAGCTAAGTACCACACTGGCCTGGGAGTCAGGAAGACAAGTGACTTCAAATCTGATCTCGGCCTCTTAATCATATTCTGTGGTAGGCAAGTAACTTAAACTGCTTCAGATTGCTCACGTGGAAAGGGGGATAACAACAGCCCCTGCCTTCCAGCATCATTGTGAAGATCAAACGAGATATTTGTAAAGAACTTTTTCAAAAGCCTTACTAAGCAATAGTAATTGTTTGTTTTGTTGTTGCTATTTCCATTTTTGGGGCTAGGTGAGAGTCCAGACTTGTGACTTCATCAGTATGAGGAATTTCTGGTGTATAAACTCCATCTGCAAATGAACAGCTCTTCTGCCATTTATAACCTTAGTGATTAAATGACTTTGCCTATGGTCATACAGTCAGGATGTGTCAGAGACAAGGCTTGAACCCAGGTCTTCCTAATTCCAAGGCTCATTTTCTACTACAATATAATACTGCCTTTAGGGGCGGGTCTGCATTAGAGTTTAAATTCTTTGTGAATCAGCAACTTTATTTAGCATCATGTGCTGGGTATTCTGCTATGCCCTCTTACAGAGAAGCATAAGGCAAGTTCCCTTCTACAAAGGAACTTACAATGTACTCAGGGAGATGAGATGTATATGCCCATGTGAAGAAAGCTATTTTATTTATAATTATTTAGTAATTATTTACAAAAAATAAAACACAGCTTTGTTTCAAATTGGTCTTATCTTGCCTCACTTAGGATAATGAGAAGGTACCAGATGCCTCCCATGGCATCATTATAGTCCTAGAATATAATTTCCTTTAAAAGGAAATATCTGAATTTACCTTCAAAGCTGAAGATTTTGCTGCAAAAAGGTTTTGCTTCTGAAGGAGAGTCATTTTGGACTATCTCCAAGGAGGAGGTTGCCTGCTCTGAAAGCTAACAATTTGACCCCAGACTGCTTCTTTATTTGGGGAAGCCAGGTGGTGTAGTGGATAGAGTGACAGGTTAGTAACAGCCTCAAGTACTTACTAATTTTGTGACCTTGGGTCAGTCATTTAAACCTGTTTCCCTATCTGTAAAATGGCACTAAAAAAAATAGGACCTCCTCAGGGCTGTTATGAGGACCAATTGAAATAATAATTATAAACTCTTAGCACAGTACCTGGCACATATTAGCTAATATCACTATTCTAAGATCCTAAGAGATTATTGGGTTTAAAAACAAAACACAATATTTACAAGGGCTTTTCAATTAGATATTAACTATTTAAAAAGCAGTCATGAATACATAGGTCATCTAAGAGACATTGAGTCAGAGGAAAGTTGTTGCAAGTCAAAGAAAAAAAGTATATACATATATGTATATAAATAAATACATACATACATATGTATTAATTTTGCTTTTGCTTCCTTGAACTTTCTCAATATTTTGATTTATCTAGATATGTGATTTTGTCCACATAGTCATCTCCTGGTGTGGAAATCCTTTCAATCTGATGCAATTCTCCAATTTATCTATAAAGTGAAGTCTTAGTGAAGAGTTGCCTAGGGATCTTAAGGGTTGGTCACACGTTTCAGAAGTGGGACTTAAACCCAAGGTCACACTGACACCAACATTTTCACTTTACTCAGGATATCATGCTACCTCTTAATAATTTGATACTATCTAGGGTTTTTTTAAATATTTGTGATAAAGTTAATCAATTGCTTTGTTTTGATATTTTAAATACATTTTTGTTATATAGAACTTTTGTATGGTAATTCCCTAAGAATTCTTAAGTGTCCCCAAAATCTAGGCATAAATAGAATGCTGACTAGCCTCCCTTAAAAAGCTGTGCCAGGTCATCAACAGGAAGGGAGGCTGGCACTACTCCTCAACAAAGGAAGGAACATACAGAGAGAGAGAGTTCCCAATTTGATGCAATTCATTCTAGGTGCCAAAAGAATGTCACAGGTCCTAAAAATGCCTGAGGTTTTAGAGTGCCAAGGAAACCTAGAATTTATCTAGTTCACATCCCACCCCCCATTATCATTTTATTGACAAGTATCCTCAGGTAGGGGGCAGAAAGCAGTGATTTGCCCAAAGGCATGCAGCTATTCAGCAGCACAGATTGGCATTTGAACCCAAGTCATCTAAATCCAACACTAGTCTCTCTCTGAGCATATCCAAAAAGTGAGAGGAAACTATAGTTGGAAGATGAGGGGGTTTGATGAGGTAATGGTGTGTAGCTGGTAAAGGAGTATTCAGAGTGGTGGTAGGACATATAAAAGACATACATGGTAAATATATTTCAATCAGATTAACTCTTCATTAGAAGCCCATGCTACCTGTCTAAAAAAAGTGGTTTCTGATAGAATTAGGGCAATCTAAGAAAACATAAAATGATGTTGATAGAATCATCTGTTTTGTGCTAATACACCTGACAGCTTTCTTAAGCAAGGAAAACATTTATATAAATTCAATAAAAAATAAGTCTAATGGCAAGACCATTTTTCTTCCAAATGTGTTATCATGTCATATTCATTTGCAATTTTTATCCAGTTGAACTAGTGGCAGTGAGGAAACTGGGTGCCCAGAAATGCGTTAGAAAAGAAAAATGTTAGTTGTATAGAATCGTGCTAGTACCAACATATTTTAAATATTAATACCATAACAAGTCTTAAAAGTTATGTCCTAAGGAAATGAATCAGTGATTTTAAGCCTCTAATTTCAAGTACAACTTTGTTCCTCGGTTGCCTTTCATAAATCTTTTGAGTTTATAATTTTAAAATCACATTTCCCCCCCTCAACTTTTATAAAGGACAAATGGATAAATAGTAATTTTTTTTTCAAATGCAATCTACTTTCCAAAATGTAACTGGAGAGCAGACAATAACTAGAAGTTCATGGATTCTTATGTTGCAGTCCACTTGTTCAGTTATGGTTTTTAGTAACCAAGTTGGTAGGAGGGGAAAAGATTGTATCAAGATCAGTCCTTGATCTTCCCTTTTTCCTTCTCTTACTCCATGCTTAAATGACAATACAATATTCAAATAAATGTACTTTCCTATATCCTATCAATGGTCATTTGTTCTTTAGCATCTTCCAGGCTATCTGTCAAAAAAAAAAGCCAATTGGCAATACTATAGTTTTGCTCACATTCCTCAAAGGAAACCAAGAACAGAGAGAAAACAGTTATTTAAGATTTCTACCCAAAAGGAATAACTGATCTGTGAAAGAATAGGCATTAGAAGTTTTCCATGCTTAAACTGAGCCTTCACTGCTATTCTATGATTATGTATCTCCAGTAATATCTTGACAAAGAATTATTATTGCAGATCCAAGTCACTGTATATCAAGAATCCTACAGATATTTTAAAATAGCATGGTTACATACTACATTTTTAATTCTGTTTATATCTTGGATTAGCAAAAAAATAAAAAAAAAATCCAAAGGAGAAATAGATCAGGCTGTTTTAAAATATTCCTCACAATCAGAATAATCAGAGTTCAAGTTCATCTGTGTGAAACTGATTGTATGACCCTAGCAAGTCTGGGACTGTAAAAGCCAGAAACTAGGAGGCACAGTGAGCTCCAGGCCTGGAATCAGGATGACCTGATTTCAAATATGACCTCAGACAATTATGTTTTGTCCCTGGACAAGTCACTTAACCGCTGTCTGCCTCAGTTTCCTTAGCTGTAAAATCAGGATAATAATAGCCCCTGTGTCTCAGAATTGTTGTAAGGGTCAAATGAGATAATAGGTGCTTGGCACATAGTAGGCCCTTAATAAATACTTGTTTTCTTCTCTTTCTCTTCTTAAAAATCATCAAGGATCCCAAAGAGCTTCTGTTTTCATAGGCTATATACGCCTTTAAACATATTAGTATTATTACGAAAATAGTTTTGACCTTGTAGACATCTTGAAAGGATCTTGTGGACCATATTCTTAAAGAACTAATGCTTTAGATCAATTCATCAAATATTTTTTAAGAACTAATTATGTTCCAGGTGCTATATAGTAGGAGCTCAGGATACAAAGACACTGAAACAGTCACTTCTATTTTTACATTCTATGAAGGGGAGACTATGTTAACTGAATGATGCCAGACTTGTAAGTCTTTTAAGAAATATTCCCAAATGATAAATATTAGAGAAGATGTGGGAAAATTGGGACACTAACGCGTTGTTGGTGGAGTTGTGAACTGATCCAGTCATTCTGGAGAGCAACTTGGAACTATGCCCAAAGGGCTATAAAACTCTGCATACCTTTTGATCCTCCATCAATACCACTACTAGGTCTATATCCCAAAGAGATCATAAAAAAATGGAAAAGGAGCCACATGTACAAAAATATTTATAGCAGCTATTTCTGTGGTGGCAAAGAATTGGAAATTGAGGGGATGCCTATCAATTGGGGAAAGCCTGAACAAGTTGAAGTATATGAATGTAATGAAGTACTACTGTGTTATAAGAAAGGATGAACAGGCAGACTTCAGAAAAACCTTGACTTACATAAACTGATGCTGAGTAAAGTGAGCAGAACCAGGAGTACACAGTAACAGAAATGTTGTGCAATGATCAACTTTGATACACTTAGCTCTTCTCAGCAATATAATGACCCAAGACAATTCTAAAAGACTCACAATGAGAAATGTTATCCACGTCCAGAGAAAGAACTGTGGAGTCTGAATGCAGATCAAAGCATGCTATTTTCACTTTTTTGTTGTTGTTTTTTTTGTCTTTCTCATGGTTTTTCCCTTTTATTCTGATTCTTCTTTCACAACATGAAAATATGTTTAATATGATCATACGTGTATAACCTATATCAGATTGCTTGCCGTCTTGGGGAGGAGGAAGGGGAGGGAGGGAGGAAGGGAGGGAGAAAAAAATGGAACTCTTAAAAAAAGCAAATGTTCAAAACTATCTTTACATGTAATTGGAAAAAAAAATACTATTAAGTGGGGGGGGGGGAAGCGAAATATTCCCTCAATCCATTTCCTTGTTTACAATATGATTCTCAAGGAGGTCTTGGAATTACTTTGGAAGTGGGGATAAAAAAGTGAAGGGACTTATTTCTGTGCTTTGAATTTCCACTTCTGTTAGTGACCAATTCCATACACATATGGAGGTGGGGAGAAAAGTCTTCGCATCCAGGAAATCTGTCTTCAGCTTGTTTAGCTGTAGTTCAGCCATTATCTTTTCTGAATCTCAACATTATTGCCACTTTTAGTCACAGAAAGCAAAAGAAAATTCAGAAGAAGAGTACCAAAACCATTGTGGATTTTAAAAAAGGACTTTCAGATGCTGGATGAAACATGAAATGTTCAGCATGATACAATAGAAGATTCACAGAACAGATCAGGTACGACATTATGTTGTCTACAACAGCAATAATAATACTACTTATAATATACTGCCTGGAAGTCTTTCTACAAAATAGTTAAGCTACAACATGCTGCTTGTCTTTTATGGCAATGGTTTTTAATGACTGTGAGGGATTGTCTGATGTTGGCTACGTGCCACGTGGGGGTTGTGGCAAGATGGGGCAGGGACAAGATATTAGGAAGTAACCGGAGCTTACGCTCCCGAGGCAGGGGGCTGTGCCATGTGGAGTTGTGGTGTACTGGGATAGGAACAGGATATGGGGAAGTAGCCGTAGCATGTGCTCCTGAGGCAGGGGGCTGTGCCACGTGGGAGTGGGACGGCAGAGAACGAGCTCCCTTCATCTAGTCCTCTCCCTAGGTGCAGCGCTAACCCCAGACATCCCCTTCCGGTATCTGATCCTACAATCATTCACTGGTAGGCGGGCTGAGGAGGAGGGTCTAGGAAGGTATATAGGGGCGGTAGGGGTTGGAGCTCGCTCTCTCTTGCTCTTGCTTTCCTGCTTGACCTTACTGTGATGGCCTCTGAATAAAGTTCGAGTGTTTGTACCTCCTGATCGGCTCGTCTCTGTGTTTATCCGGGTGGGCTCCGAAGACTGGTAAGTATGACCTTGGCAACCTGCTCCTGTTAGAAGGAGAGTGCACGGCGCGACTGGCACAAATGACAAATACATATATGTATAAACATACATATGCATATATCCATGCATGTTCATGTAGATGCATGCATACATATATATATATATGTATGTATATACATGTGTGTGTATGTGTGTGTATTTCTACATAGTTACAACTAATGCTTTAAAGAGGAGAATGAACACATGTCCAGGAACAAATACAACATAGATCAAAAAATGTAAAAATGTGAATGTATTTGCAAAAAAAGGCCAGCTACTGCCAATCAAGACAAATCCATATAATTCTTTCTTTATCAACTTGTCTCATAATATAAATATGAGATATTTCCCTCTATTATTTCCCTATTTCCTTTCACATACTTTTAAATCTAAACAAATTAGACTACTCATTATTTTCCTCCTTGCTCTCAACATTTTTGTCTCACCTAGAATAGACTCCCCTTTTCTCTACCAATTCAAGACCCTCCCTTGCTTCAAGGATGAATTTGGGTTCTGCTTCCTCAATGGAATCTTCCCAGAATCTCCCAGATAAAAATGATTTCTTCCTTTTAAAATAGCTCATAGCAGCACTGATCTTCTTGAATAATCCCCTTTAGTACCATAGAATAATTATTAAAAGCTAGAAGGGACCTCAGAGGTCACCTGGTTCAAGCCCTTAATTTTACATAGGAAGAAACTGAGGCATAGAAAGATCAAATGATTTACTCAAGATCATATAGGCAGTCAGTGCCAGAACTATGATCTGAATCCAGGTCCTCTGACTACAAATCCAGGACTCTTTCCACTACTATAATTTTTATGTGTGTGTTTCAAAATTCTACAAATAATGTATTATTAATAAAGTAATTATTGTTAAAAAATTTACATTAATTTATTTTATACAAAAATTTAAGAAACTGTTCTTCATCAACTTAGATATCATTCTTCATAAGTGCACAGTACCTCTGTATATCTTGATCTAATGTAAACCAATGACTAGTGACTTCACTTCATCAACTAAAAATCAATCCATACTCTCTTTCTCTTCTAAAACTGTGATTTTAAGTCAGTATAAAAAACAAATCTCCCACAGCATAGCTCCTCTACTTTTTGCATACCTTTATATTACTCTCACTCTTTCTTCTTTTAAATCATGCTGTAATGGGGATTATTAAACTTATAGATCTTCTCAACTAACCCACTGGGAAAGAAATAATATTTCTGCAAACAATGAAAATATTTCATTTTAATAATAGAAGAAAACTTACACAAAAATTGTGTACTATTTATTTCTGGCTGGCCTTCAAAATCTCTTGGCCATCTCTTAAAACAAGAAGACAAAGTAAACTTTTTTTTTTTCACTTCAGAAGATGGAGTTACCAAATGTTTAAAAGAATTATTTTTAGAATTGATGAAGTGAAATCATCTTTTAATAATAATTCAGTCTGCCCTTCCATTTCAATGTTTCTTTTCTTTTTGTCCTTTGCATTTTTTTATTCTATTTATACAATAGCTACATAAGGCCACCAGATGGCATTGCAGTGCTCAATTACTCTACTGAACATTATCAGAAAAATTGGTAGAACCCCTTTTTTAGGCTGAGCAAGTTCTTTTTTATTTGCAGCTTTTGGAGCATTGGCATGTATATCTGAAAAATCTAATTCTCCAGAAGTGAATTTTGTCTCATTTAGTAATAAACAGAATACATTTAATAATGATTATATCAAATAAACTTTAAAATAAACTTTATTATAAATATACATGATATTATGTTTAATATGCCACATGATCTATTTTGAAAACATTATCTAGACATTATATATAAAATGTTTTTTTACACTACCTCTAAGTAAAAATGCAAATGTTCAATAACATTAGCAACCTTTTCTGAAATCCAAGTAGAAATGTTATTTTGGAAATTATTTTACTAATGTTGATAAAATATAAATCAAAGTTGAGCAAAGGTTAATAGATTTATTATAAGTTCTCTGTCAGCATTAAAAAAATGCTTTTGTGTGTCATCCACAGTTCTAAAAACTGGTAACAATGTCAGTCAATGTTGATAATATTCTCTCCATGCAAGACTATGCTGAGAATGTCTTATGAGGGCGTATCTATGATAGAAAAGAATTCTGCCTTAACTATGCAAAAAAGAGGCTAACTTGAATTGTCAAATCTAACAACTTGGAAATAAATAGCATGACATGTAAGGAAAGAATCTTACTGTTTAATCTGTATACACACTTTGCCTTCAAATAGTACTAAAGAATTTCTATTTGCTAGTAAAAGATAATGAAGTGGATGAGTCTGAATTAACTTAAAATATGGCCATTATCAGTAACTAGCAAGTGACACAAGGCATGCTTCTGTATTGTCAAGTATGTATTGTCTTCCTGTTTTGCTTAGTCCAGTAAATCTCATTCTATACTAAAACTAACAGAGCCTGGCAGATAAAAAGTGTTTAACAAATGTTAATTAATTGATTAATAGAATGATTGATTGACACCAGATAATACCTAAATAGCTCAGGCATCTTAGAAATGCAATCAGTTCCACTTTAGGTATATCAGGCTGCACTTCTCTTATCTCCTTAATATTCCTACTTAATAGGGTTTTTGCTCTTCTTTCCTCTTCTACTTCAGGCTCCATTCTCACCTGATCCCTTCATATAGTCTGCTTTGAAACCTTACCATGGCAGAATTTTCAGTAAGAGAAGAAGGAGATGACAAATTCAAAGATTCCTCATTTGCTTCTTCCCCCTGCACTTCCTCTGCCAAAACTGCGATCACCCTTAGTCTTAATTCTTGCCTTATTGGTAGTATTTCCATATTTTTTTTTAACCTTCCTCACCATCAGCTTCTCTTAAAATGTTGCTTTCTGTAGGTTGTTGATTTTTTTCTTTAATTTCTAGGGTTTTAAATTTTTTCTTCTCAGTTTATTAGAATTCTTTTGTATTTTGTTAAATTGTGTTTTTAGGGACATAACTTTTCCTTTGAGAACTGCTTTAGCAGTAATTTTGGCATATTGTTTCATTATTGATTTCACATAGCTATTAATTGTTTCTGTGATTTGTTTCTTTACAGACTCATTGTTTATAATTTCATTATTAAATCTCCATTTATATATGTATCTTTTGATCATGTTGCTTGTATTTATTGATTGTTAATTTTTTACATTGTGATTTCTAAAATAATGTTTATTATTTAGAAATTTTAAGCATTTATTTTTAATTTATCTATGTCTTGATCAATGTATTAATTTAAGGCAGTGGTTCTGACAAACATATATCGTCCTTGGTGTTCTCATTCAGAAGACATGATGAATATTTTAGCTCTAAATTCTCCAAAAGTTTATTCAATTATATAACTGTCTTTTCTTTATCTTTCTGTTACATTTGTCCAGTTCTGAAAGAGGTGTATTAAAGTCTCCCTCTATTATTATCTTACTATTTATGTCTTAACCTTTCTCTTATGAATTTACATTATGGGACATTTAGTATATTTATATTTAATATTGGTATTGGCTTATTGTTTATAGTTCCTTTAAATATAATGTAACTTTTTTGTTCATCTTTATTTTTAGTTTTATTTTTTTTTGTTTGACAGTGTAGTCACAACTCTTGATTTTTTGTATTCATATGATCCATAGTACATTTACAGATGAAAGTTTTCTGGTACATGATGGAGAAGTCATCCATCAGATGAGTTCAGTGGGGCATCTGTCAAGTGTCAAGTCACAAGTCTGTGAACCAAGAGTTATATGGACTGGCCTTTCCTGACTTAGGCAACCAAAATGCTAGATCTTAATCCTCTGTACTAATCAAGTCTTACTTGGCTCTCCTCTCTTCTAGAGAAAGGAAAATAACAAACAAAACAGCCCAGTATAGGTTATAGAGACTCTAGTTCATAGTGCTCCCATCCCAGTCTCCTCCCACTTTTCATCCTGGAGTACTTATAGCCACTCCTCAAACACACACACACACACATACACACACACACACACACACACACACATACACACACACACACACACACTTACCCTTATGGAGTATTTAACGTAGGTCATGTTACTGAAGTCTGAATTGGGAAAATCCTTGCTCTCAAGATACTTCAGGTAGGGACATGTGGACACATAGTTCCCACTATAAATGCAATTAGGGAGAAATTCCTCTTCTAAAAATGATACTTCTAAAGCATTTCCACATAGAAACACTGTTATGTCTGGTTTAAGTTGTTTAATGGTATATTGAAGGGTTGAACTTTACTGCAGGTATCCAACTGTATAGGCTTCTGTGTTTTCCTAGAGACATTTTGAATGATATAATGTCTATGGGGGGGTGAGGGTGAGACAGAAAGAGTATTCTGAGTCTGGAACAAAGAACTTAAAATTTAGCATTTTGAGAACACAGAAGGTTCCTAAATAGTGACTTATCTATACAGAGAGTTGCAGAATATATAGTTCAATCAGTTAAAATAATCACTACAACTTGAAAAATAATTCAAAGAACCTTGGTTTATTGATCAACTCTAGATAAAGCTTAACACATTAATAGTGTATGTCTGTAGCTATGCAACCACTTCTAAATCATCCACATGCAGATTAATCACAGCAATTATATATATGTGTATATATAATTAATATGTTAATTAATATATATAATGTTAATTTTAATGGCAGATGGTCTCCTTGACTTCCTCTCCAGTGATTTGTGTTGACTTAGAAAAGAGATAGGTGTTGAACCCAGGTCTACCAATTTCTAAGGCTAGGGTTTGGCAAAGATAACAGAGAAAAAAACAAAAACAAAATAGTCTTTGCCGTCAGGGACCTAATATTTAATTAGGGGTCACAACAAGTACCTATAGGTTTATTCAAAATAGATAAAAGATAATTTTGTTGTTTTTGTTGTTGTTGTTGTTGTTGTACGTGTATGGGAGGGGGTGGCTCTAGTAGCTGGGAGGAATCAGGAAGTATTTCATGTAGAAGGTAGAGCTTGAACTGAGTCTTTAATATTGATCTACACAAAACATTTAGTACAGCAAGCATATTGTTAAAGGCACAAACAAAGGATGTCATGGGTATCCACTACCTTACATTACTTGTACAACTCTTCTATGCCATTGAGAGAGAAAGACAATGGTCTAATGGTTCAATTATAGCTCAACACAAGAAGTGTCAATGTAGTTTAGTGCAGTCAAAAATACATCATCCATGAATAAAACACATTTCCAGACAGGAAAGAAATTCATGTTGAAAGTCACAAACATATATCTATAGTAAAGACTACTTGTGTAAACTATATATTGAGTTTATTCATGTGAAAATTTGTACAGTAAAATTCATTTCTATAGTGAAAAATTCATGTTAAAATTTCTTCAGTGGATGTACAGGAGATGAAGCAAAGGCCCCTTAAAGATTATGGAAATGAGGGGTGAGAGAAGGGTATTCATTTTCCTATTTCCTCAAGCTTCCCATTTTATCTCAGCTAGGGTTCTTGGGACTCTATCCAAATGTCTCATTGCAAATGAATAGTTATGGAGTATTACTATACATGTCTACTTTCAAGATTATAAAACGGTTGACATATCACTGTCATAAAATTTTCTCTAAGTATTAAGGCATATTAAATTAACTGGAGAATAGAAGATGTAGCAGAATGTTTTTCCAAACAGGTTTAAATTATGTTTTTCCTTACTTTAGAAATAAAGAAGCAAAACTCTAAGAGCTGGGAATTTTAAACTATCCCCAAAGAAAGTGTCGGGAAAACAAAAAAAGCTTCATCCCTTTTGGCACATTTCAAAAATGGAGAGTTTACACACAGCAATGTAATAAAAGGCAGAGATTAAGGGACATTTTTGTCTCTTAAACACATAGAATTAAATTTCATTGTCTCCTAGTGATGCTCAAGGGAATTCATGTACATAAATCATTTTGGCATGCAATGAAAATATTTCTTAAGATTTCCTCAATTTTACTCAGTTTAATTTCACTTTCTTAAGAGAGTAGCACCATGTCTCTTCCTAAAAGAAAATCTATACATAGCTGGAATATAGCAAGAAATATAAACTTAAATATCACCTTAAACTGTAACCTTTGAGGTATATTTTGACCATCATTATTCCAATGACAATAATCTAAGTCCTTATTATTATAATTGATGCCCTTTAATCTATGTTCTCATTTAACCTCAGTAAAGCTTTTATTTGAATACCACATTTGGCACATTTTTAAGAAATATTGTTCAGTAGCAACATAAAATTTTAGTTAGATTGTTTCCATTAAAGTTTTTTCCAGATCCAAATCTATTATCTTATCTTCTTGTAAAAAGCCATTACTTTTCAAATCCTATCACAACAAAAATGTCTATAGAGAATGGCATTTAAGTATGAGCCAATAATTTACTTGTTTAAAGTGTATCTTCAATATACTTTTTTTATCTTTAAAGTATATTTTCAATATCACAAAATGCTGGTATAAGAAATTTTAGATGGTTGTCTTTTGGGTATTTGAGTTATGTTTCTAAATAATATGAAATCTGTCTGGACTGGTGAAATAAAATTTCCCTTCATCTATCTAGTTAATGATTCTCAGTAATTACATATTTGGGGTTTATATCTTTTCTTCCTGCTCTCCCTAATTGTATTATATATCAATTCCTCCTCATTTTATGTGGTATATTTCTTTGAATGCCTCTAATTTGCCTTTGTTTATCTGCTACTGTTGTATTCTGAGGCATTTTCATCTAAACTTCAAAGATAGCCATCAAAAATATATACATAATATAGAATATATATATAATATAGAATCAGAAATTATCATTGACCAAAACTATTAGGTAAAAATTTAAAAATTTAAAAATGCCATTGCCAAAACAGATGAAGTGTGGGTAATTAATATGAAAAAACATTGTTTCATAGATGTATAGCGGAAGGGAATAAGCCCTAGCTCCTCTAGTCCAACTTTCTGATTTTAATGATGAAAATCTGTAGCTCAGACCCAGAAAAATGATGTGATTTGCTCATTCATTTGAGTAGTAAGAGTCAGGAATCTGATTCTAGGTCATTTGCATACAACTCCAACACCTCTCCACTGTATCACTAGAAATTATTATGTTGTTCACATTTTCTCCTAACCTTACTGCTTGTAATCTTGTTTTAATTTATTTAGCTTCCATTACTTGTGAAGAGACTGAAGGCCAATAGTAGACCAAAAGGCAGGTAATTGAGTTAAAAGATGTTTGTAGAACACAATGATTTCTTGTAATGATAGTGGAGCCAACCTCTCAATATGCATTTTTAAGAGTTTTATTGATATATTTTATTTTTTACACAATTGTCATTTATTAATACAATGTTTTCTCCAATAATGACTCCATTATCATTAAACCTAATATTGTTTTGTTACAAAACAAAATTATTTGAGAAAGTAGATGTCTGAAATGTTATGCAACATTTCACAGAGAGAGCAAGAGAGACAGAGGGGGAGAGAGAGAAAGAGAGAGAGAAAGAGAGAGAGAGAGAGAGACAGAGACAGAGACAGAGACAGAGAGGCAGAGACAGAGACAGACAGAGACAGAGAGACAGAGGAGACAGAGAGACAGAGAAACAGAGAGAGAGAGAAAGAGAGAGAGAATTTCTTAAGCATTTGCTATGTGACTGGCACCATACAAGTGAACAAGATAGTGCAAGAAAATAAGATAGTTCTTGCTTTCAACGAGCTTACTGGGGGAAGACAGTACATAAAAGAGAGCTTCAAGTATGTGTGTGAGAGAGGTCTTCACATGGCAGTATGGATGTGTCGGTGACCAGAAAGTGGCATGGAAGCCTGGTTCTGGAAAAGAAAAGGTATAAAGGGACCCATGGGAGTAATCCAGGGTTGTGTGTGTGGGGTGGGGGGCAGGGAGATGATGACAATGTCCAGAGTATAAACAGCATGGTAACAGTAGGGCCAAGAAGTGGTTTGGTGCCCTGGTTCTGGGCCAGATAAGTCCAAAAGCTATCTATTGGGGTTGGAGCTAAAGGGGGCAGGGGAAGAAGTCCTAGGAGCCAAGTTCAAGATTGTATGGGGGAGGATGATGGTATAGGTGACATGGTGAGGAGATGGCCAGGAAAGAAAGTTTCACAGCTATTCTCAGGACTATCAGGATCCAAGATTAGTCATTGCAATTAATCTAATTCCAGCTGTCATTTAGCATTATTTTATTTTTACATCATTGTAGTCATTATTTATATTGCTCTCTTGATTACTTCCCTCTACATCATTTCATATGTGCACCCCACCAAACATGCATTTTCAATCCCCCCAAATAAAGTCCTAATTAAATACATGTCCAAAGAAATATCTTCAATGATTTCAGTCCCTGGTTTACAGTCTTTGTCTCCTACTCAACTCCTGTCCTCATCGCAGGGAATATCAATATACATAGTATTCTTTCCAACATCTTAACTTCTCAGTTCCTCAAATTTACTCATTCCCCATGACATATTTCTCCATCCCACCTCAGCTAAACACAGAGATGGACATACCCTGACCTTCCTATCACTCATAAATGAACAATGAACACTGAAAATTCCTTTATCTGATTAGAATCTGTTGTCATTCCACCTCTTTCTGTGCCTCACAAATGAAACCCTTCTTCATCCTTACCATAACCTCCAATCCCTTGAATCCTCAGTTCTCTTTTAAGTCATTGCTGCTACACTAGCTATGTTCTCCTCCTTTCCCCATCTTGATATCTCAGTGAACCAGTTCTAAACTGTACTCTATTTTAAAGTAACATGCCCTTTTATTCTATGGCTAATATTGTTCTGAAAAGTTTCAGCCTTGGATGACTTCCACTATCTATTGCCTTTGTTCCTACTCACATGCTCCTGAGCAAAGCTGGGAAAAAAAAAAAAACCATCATGAAACCCTGCTGACTAGGTCCCTTATACATTTGTTTTGTATTATTTCAACTGGGCTCCCAGTCCTTTTATACTTCCTCATTGACTCACTAACCAGATGAAAGCAGTAGCTTTTCCAGACTTTTTCATACCTGCTTAAACTGCTTATGTCTCCCCCTGCCCCAATCCTCTTAGTTGTGAATCTTGCCTTATATTTCACTGAAAAAAAAATTGAGACCATTCACCAGGTTTTCCTCCTTCCCTTCACATCACCCATCACTGAGATGGCTTCTATAACTCTCTCTTTCTTCAGCCCTGCCTCATATGAAAAGGTGGACCTTCTTTTCAAGTCAAACACTTTTACATGCACATGATCACATTTTCTCTTGTATATTTCCTACCATCACCATTCTCTCACTTATCTCTAATTATCCACTGGCTACTTCCCTATTATCTACAAACATATCCATATCCATATCTCCCCACCCTCCTCCTCAAATACCCTCATTTGAACAATCCATCCCTGATAGCTATCATCCTATATTCCCTGCCTTTTGTGACTTAAGAATTCCTTGAAAATGCTGTCTATGATTGATGTCTCCATTTCCTAGTACTCTCTTCTTAACTCTCTACAATCTGGTTTCTGAATGCATCATTCAACTGAAACTCTTCCTTTCAAAGTTTCTAATGATCTCTTAATTGCCAAACCTTTTTTTTTCTTAATCCATATCCTTTGATAATATTGCTGACACTGTTGTTCTTTTCCTTGATACTCGCTTTTATTCAGATTCCTATGACATTGTTCCATCCTGGTTCTCTTCCTACCTTTCTGAACATTTCTTCTCCTTTACTGGATCTTCATCTAGGGCACACCTGCTAATTATGGGTTTCCCCCAGGGCTTTGTTCTGAGCCTTCTTTTCTTCTTTCTCTATACTATTTCACTAGGTGATCTCATCAGTTCCCGTAGTTTCAATTATCATCTATATGCTGATTCTTAAATTTACTCAACCAGCTCTAATGTCTCTTCTGACTTCCAGTCATCTATCTTCAAATACCTATTAGACACCTTGAACTGGATATCCTGCAGACATCTTAAATTCAGTATGTTCAAAACTGAATTTATTATTTCCCCTTCTAAACCTTCTCCTCTTCTGTACTTCCCTATTACTATCATGTATAATACCACCCCAGTCCAGTGGCTCAGACTCACAACTTAGGTTTCAATGTCAATTCCTCCCTCTTTTTCAGCCCTCTATATTCAAACTGTTCCCAACTCTTGCTGATTTTCCCATCATAGTATCTCTCATAAATGCCCCCTTTTCTCCTTTGACTCTGCTACCACCATGATGCAAGCCCTCATAATCCCATACCTGGACTATTGCAATATCCTTCTGGTTGACCTTTCTGCCTTAAGTCTCTTCCACTCTAGTCTGTCTGCATTTCAGCTGGCAATTTAATCCAAAGAGCAGATATGACCTTCTAACACACAACCACCCTCCCACCCCACCCCACCCCCATTTAATCAATTCTAAATCCTGTCTTCAGTATTAAATACAAAACCCTCCATTTTACATCCTATGTCCTTCATAACCTGTTCCCCTTCTGCCTTTCAAGTTTTCTTTCACCTTAAATCCCTGTCTATATTCTGCAATTGAATGACACTAGCTGTTTCTCACCCAGGACACTCCATCTCCCAACTCTGTATATCACACAACACCACTCCTGGGCTTGGAATTTTTTCCCTCATCCCTGTCTCTTTGATTACAAGGTTTCCATCAAGCCTCAGAAAAAATCCTGCCTTTTTCAAGAAGCCTTTTCCCAACTTCATTAATGCTAATGCCTTCCCTCTATTGATTATTTCCAATTTATCCTGTATGTATCTGGTTTGTACATAGTTGTATCCATGTTGTCTCCCATATTAGATTGTGAGCTCCTTGAGAATAGTGAATGTCTTTTTCTTTTTTGCACGTTCACAGAGCTGTTTAATAAATACTTATTGACTGCTTGACTGATTTGAGGATGGAGAAGAATATATTTAGAAGTGAAGATGATATGAAAAAAACTTTGTCAGTATTTTTAAGAAGAATCTTTAATGCTATAAGAAATTTTAAACGTGTACATCTACAATAATTTTTAAAGATATACGTATTTACCAAATATGGATTTTCTTTATATCAGCTTCTATCAGACCACTAAACAAATAATTATTACCCTACTTTCCACACTTGTGGGTCATCTTTGCCTTTTCTTATAAGTGCTTTTCATAAAAACCCAAAAGACAAAGCTACAATTACAATTAAAATTACAAAATCTATTCTGTAATGAAGACTGAAAATCTTTCCATGCTTAATGTCAAAGGTTTTATTTCTAATGCCATATACAACTCAAGAACAGTAATATCTGCTGTAATCATCAAATATTTAATAAACATAAACTTCTGCTGAGTTTTTGAAAACTTCATTAAGTTTTTTTTTCCCTTAATACCTCCATCAAGAACACTATAAAAGCTATAACTGTTCTATTACATTTCTAATTTGTTTCTTAAATTAATAGCAACGGGGGAGTAATTCAATGTGACAAAAAGAAATGCATCTCCAACATGTGTACAGAGATCTCCTATTGTTTCAAATTAGAATTGTTAATGAATAACAAATATCTAATTCTTATTGTCTATGAAGTGACCATATGCTAAAAATCTAAAGTAAAACCTTTATTCTTCTAGGAATATTATTATGAAATCAAGTCAACAAGCTTTTAATTGATGCAAACTTACAAGGTATACTGCATAACATTTAGAATATTTGTTACTAAAATATTTAAGATGAAGATTCAAATAATCATAAGAAAAAATACTGTGATATTATTAACAGACATATAACTAATAAATACCATGGAGTTTTGAATTATATTTCATTATTTGATTCTAGAATAAGTAGAAATATATGGTTGGAACTTAAAAGACTGTACCAAATGTTGGGATGGGAAGTGAGACAATCAATCATTTTACAGCCTCCAGAACTGATGAACAATACCATACATCAAAAAGAGTTGTTTTTATCATTGTTGGTGGTAGTTTTCATTTGATGTGTTCTTGTAAGGTTTTCTTATTTTGCTTTGTTTGTGTGTGTGTGTGTGTGTGTGTGTGTGTGTGTGTGTGTGTGTGTGTGTGTGTTCTGTAGCTTAGGTCTGACTGATTTTTATAGGTTGGGCATAGCAGGAAGATAGCATAATTATTCTCTCTTACTTTCTGTCTCTGTCTCTGTCTCTGTCTCTCTCTCTGTGTGCCTCTTTCTCTCTCTGTCTCTTTCTGTCTCTTTGTGAGGCAATCGGGGTTAAGGGACTTGCCCAGGGTCTGACAGCTAGTAAGTTTCTAGTGTCTGTTCTAAGGCCAGATTTGAATTCAGGTCCTCCTGACTCCAGGCCCAGTGCTCTATCCACTGAGCCACTTAGCTGCCCCATGATTATTCTTTTAAAGTGAAGATACTGTCATTCTTTCCAAAAGCACTCCTCTGCCTCTTGACCTACAGATGTCAGTAATGATTCTCTTCTACTCAACTATCCAGCTACTTTTCTAAAGACAAAGTGCATCAGGAAATAGGACAAATGGATATAGGATAAAGAAACCCAAGATTAAAAAGGGGGACCATAGAATTACTGATTTAAAACTTGAATACATTGTGATGAAACTGAGGCCCAGAGGACTTGAACGCAGGTTTTCTGCTTCCATATCTAGCACAGTTTCATCTGCTCTTTAGGGACATCAGTACAATATTAATGATATCAAAAGTATACCCTCTTGAATTGAAAATAACAACATGGCTTCTCAAGCTTCTAATTTCCAAAAAATAATAAATAATTTAGGTGCTTGGAGATGCTGTGTCCAGTCCCAAACACAAAATCAAACTGAAAGAAGTGAAAAACAAATTGCAAATATATCCATGCATTTTATCTAATAGTTTTAATTTATCATAATTAACTCCATAGAGTATTAAGTATGTCTATGTTACACATTTCCTTATATTAGAGAAAACAAGGCTGGGAAACTTCATCAGACCCAGGGCACTATTTGGCAACTATCCTATAATCTTACCTTCATAATTAATGTAAAATTTAAATTTCTAATACATCATTGAACACTTCAAGTTCTATACATGAGAAACACATAGCTAAAGTAAAGTTCTCCACATTTCTAGTTAAAACATTAAAGACTGAGAGCTGAAAGGCCATCTGCCCAATGCCCTCACTTTATAAACGAGGAACTGAAGTCAAGAAAGCTGAAGTTACCTGGCCAAGGTCACAAAAAAAAGATGACAGAAACAGAATTCAGATGCAGAATTCTTCCAATCCAAATCCAATACTCTTCCACTGTACTATGGTTTTCCTTAATAAGCTCTAGTCATATGTTTCTCAGTCTTAGCCTAAAATGCCGCACAGATCAATGATAACTTTGAAAAATCCAAGCTTATGTCAAATTATGAGTCACCCCTGCAGACTTGCTTTTCATTAGGACATTAATGTCTTGGCTTTTTTATTGAAAATTCTACATATCCTCAAGTATGTCAATAGGATACTAAATTGAAATTCAGAAAATTAAGTAGGATTGAAACACTCCTTCATACCAACACCCAAGCAGCCTGTAAGATACACTAATCACATTTCTATTTAGAATGAACTATTTCATTTTGATAAATTTCTCATAAAAAAAAAACTTAAGACACTCTTACAAATATAGATTAAATCAAAATTACAAAAAGTTTTAGGAATTTCTTCATTACTTTTTAGAAGCCCAGTAATTTTCTATCATATCACCTCCAGTCAAAAAGCTACTCACTCTGTACCCTACCATACACATCAAGATAGTAAACATAATTATGTGGAGTATTTCCAAGAAATATAAGAGGAAGTACAACTTTATGACATAATATAGATCAATCACCAGTTATCATTTGGCCCCTCACAGATTCCTAACTCAGAATGATCATCTGCTTATATTTTTTTAATTTAAAATTGCTAATGTTTCTGATTCTTTCACTAAAACCAATGTGTTAGTATATGCTCATTGTATGATAATCAATCCATTCATCACTAAGGGAACATTTCCCTAAATATTTTCATTAAATTTTAAAAGTTTACATTAAATGTCAAATCTTTTAATACTTTCTTTTTATATTAATTTGTGTATAGCTACTTACTAAATTATGTGGGATGTTATTTCCAATGATCTTGTTGTTAATAGCCTTATTTCTTATTCTAATTCTTAATTCACATAAATTAGCTGAGGACTAAACTTTAAAAAAAAAAATCTGTCCCAGAAAGTACAGATATTTAAAATAAGATTTTCAAAAGTCAAGATAAATATTTTTAAATGTGAATACTTTATACCCCAAATAAAATTATATCACATATAAATGCTTTAAAAAAAACCATGTTTTGTGTACAAGGATCACTTTCAGAGATAAAAAATATATCAGAATAAACATCATCCAAAAAAAAAATTCTCCTTTATACTACTGTATTTCAATGAAGCCACATTGACATATTGATATTTGTTTTGCCCTGAGCTCCAAGTATCTCATTCTATACTTAAAGAATTTTTCCTGAATTAGAAACAAAATGCACATGAAGGAATTTTAGTCTTTTATTTCATATCCTCTAAAAAAAGTCCCATGTACAAGAATATCAGCATTGCCATCATCATCATTGGTATGACCATTACATGATTCCAAAGAATGCTCCCGGTGTTGCGAGGGCAACACAAACTGACTCACCTGAACCTCTTTTGGTCACAACCTTCAAGCTCTGAGTGAATGTGGCATATAAGAGAATCAAGTGTGGAATTGGAGCTTTCATTTTTCAGCTCTTAGAGGTTGTTCCCTAAAACAGAAACAAAAGAGACAGAAATTAAGACAAAGCTAAGACTATTCTAAGCCTTATTGTTGTGATTTTTGTAGAAATATAGTTTTGGTAGTCAAATCTTCTAAAATCAAACTGCATAAATGTCATCTCTCTTCCACCTCAGTGTAAAGCAGTAGCTACTAAATTAATTCAGAATGGAATAATCCTGAAATAACTGGAGAATAACTCATTCTAGTCAGGAAGAATGCATTAAAGGCTTATATTCACTTGAGGATAAGAACTTTCTGTTTCAGGGAGCACAACTGTATTTACGCATATTAGAGTCACTTTAAAATCACCATTGAGATCGATTTTTTAAAAGAATAAAATTAACAAATATTGCCATTGATTTTAAAATATTTTATTCTGTAGTAAAAGATGGTTGTATTTAATACTATTCTTACTAGTTGAAGAGAAAAAATAAAATCTATTACCTCTGACAATTAATTCAGTACCTTATTTCAAAACTATAAAATCAAATGAGATAATTTTTTGAAACAGTTAACACATTCTTGACATGTAGCAGGCACTTAATACATCTTTATTCTAATCATCCATCCATAAGAAGCTGCCTCAAGAGTTAAACATGTTAAAAAGGGGGGGGGGGCTCCTGTCCCTATTGAAAGCAAGTCCACTTTCTCTGTGAGAGTTGCAGACAGAGTATCTTCTTTTCATTTATAGTGCTCTCAGAGGGATACTAAAGAGCCCAGAGCCTACATTTTAGAAAGGGAAAAACACATCATTCGTAATTAACTGAAATGGTCATTGTCATCCTCAAGGAATTAAAAAAAATGAAAAAGACTAGGTGTAGTTAAAGGAAAGGAATTTTTAAAAGAAACATGGTAGAACAGTTCAAATGTATTGTCAACTCTTGACTGCATGCTTCCTCTTGGAGGCATTTGAAAAAGAATATCAAATCTTCAATAACTCTGATTATGTCTTTATTAAAGATGTTGAGAATTGTAAAGAGTGATTTGACAGTCACTTTTTTTTTGTTTGGTTGTTTTTTTTTGTTTGTTTATTTGTTTTGTTTTGTTTTCCTCCTGGAGACATAATGCTTATGTACTTTCAAGGTTTTAAATTATTAATTCATCCACATACATGCTATTCTAACATATTTGAGTTTATCAAAAAAATCAGTTTCTTATTACAAAGGGTCACTACCACCCTTATAAGCTATTATTATTAAAAAATAAAGGAAGGAGGCCAAAAAAAAAAAATGAAGATCTAAACCATTCTGATATAAGAATTTCTCTTAAGATAAAAACTTGCAAAGCTTTCCAGTTTGAATTTTCTGCCTCAAGACCTTTAGTACTTACATAATGAAACAAATGGAGGCAGTCTGGTTAAAGCATGAAATTCTATCAGGCACATACACCAAACTGTGCCACATTCTATTACAAACCTGAGTCATGCATTCCTAAGACCAAAATCCCATTTCTCAGCCACTGAACTAACTGTGACTGCAGGATAGCCTAAAGTTGATATCTTCAGCCTTCAGTTTAGCAGCAAGAGTCAGCTCCTCTCTCAGTGTGAGCCTAATAAATGCTGCCCAGGGAGGTGCAGGATCTAACTCTGCACAGCAAGATTCTCCAGCAAATACTCACTGTGAAACTATCTTAGTACTTTATTCTTGTCCAAAATAATATTTTCATTTTATTTCCAAAAGGATGCATGTTAGAGTCCAAGGATATTTTAAACATTTAAATAGGTCAGTATAGCATCAAATTGGAGCGGGGAAAAAACTTAAACCATAATTTTAAAAATCTGCTCCTTTGAATATTTTTAAAATCATAATAAAAAAGATTGAGCATTTTTATTTTAAGGATTTAAAATCTTAGTCAATATAAACTAAGCTTCATACCACCTCTATGAGGTAATTGCATCTTATTAAACTGAAGGATAGATAAAATACTGGATATGAAGGGCTTTGAGATAATTATTTCATGGCTTAACTGTTTATACAAAATAGGTTAATCCTTATATCCATATTGCTGTCATGTATTTGAGGCATAAAAATATTACTGACCTAAAAGAAAAGTACTGGCAATTTATGGATAATGAAAGGAAAAGGGGCCAGTCAATAAAAGTCAAAAATAGACCTCTACCTCTTAATATAATATGCCTTTTAGTACTTTATTTCTTCACTGTGAGTCATTAATATGTAACAAATAATAACTCAAAATTATACAAGAAATTATAGTCAAAAGAATAGAGCACATAGCTGGAAAATGTTATTGTCACTTTGATTTTGGGGAAGTTTTTCTATCACCTTTTATCTCAGTTTCTTAATCTGCAGACTGGGAATATCACACATATGAAGTCTGCTTACATTCCTAGAAGGGAAATGTAACATCCAAAGTAGTATCACACAAATGCCAAAATCTGTATGTTCTGCAGTGACTTTCCAGTTTAAGGTGATATTTAAGTTTATATTTTCTTGCTGTATTTCAAGGAGCTGATTCTGTGGGAAGAAACTACATAAATAAGTAAATAAAAATATAGAGACAAAAATATATATTTTTCTGGGGAGGAGAACACTAGTAATTGGGTTAAGATGAGCTTCTTTTAGGAAGTGGCACTTGGGCTGAACTCTAAAGGATTCTAAGGATTTGAAGTGACCGACTTGGGGAAGGAAGGAATTCTAGGCTTAAGTGACAATTTGTGCAAAGGCACAGACATCAGAGATCATTGTGCACAGGGAACAGTAAATAAGTGAATTTGCAACAACAAAAAAAAACTTAAAGAAAGAAAAGGTAAGTAATATGAAGTAAGCTTTGACACTTGAATTGGAGCCCCAATCATCAAGTGTTTTAGAGGTCAAGCAGAGGTCAAATGCAGGGGAGGCAAGAGAGAGTCTATGCAATTAAGAGAGCAAGGGAGAGCCATGATTGGATCTGTACTTTAAGAGTATCAATTTGGTTACAAATGAATTAGAAAGAGGAAGTGAGGAGAATTTGGAGAGCAGACTACAGAGTACAGAGAAGGAGATAGACGGAACACGTGGTGGAAGACATAGTACAGAAATTGAATCAAAATTTCACATCCGAATGTGAAAGGTGAAGAACAGTAAGGATTTGAAGATGACTCTAAGGTTGTGAACTTTGGTATTTAGAAGGATGGTGTTACTCTTAACATATAAAGGGAAATTAGGACTGAGAGTGAGTTTTGGAAAAAAGATAATAAATTCTACTTGAGATATTTTACATTTGAGATATTTATGGGACTTCTGGAGTGTCTGGATAGTACAGTGGTAAGGGCACCAGGGAGCCAGGAGCCAGGAGGACTCATCTTCCTGAGTTCAAATCTGGCCTCACACTAGCCATGTGATCTTGGGCAAGCCATTTGACCCTGTTTGCCTCAGTCAGGTATGTGTAAAATGAGCTGGAGAAGGAAATGGCAAACCACTCCAGTAATTTTGCCAAGAAAATCCCAAATAGGGTCACTAAGAGTCAGGCAAGACTGAAATGACTGAACAACGATAACATAGGCCTTATTAGAAGTGTCCAGTTAGGAACTGATGGTGTGGGACTAGAGCTCAGGAACAAGACTAGGGCTAGATACACAGATCTGGAAATTGTCTGAATTAGAGGTAGTAGTTGAGACCGTAGATGCCGATGAGGTCAACCAGACATAAAGTAGAAAGAGACTAGAAGGGCCCTGTACAGACTTCTGAAGTATGTTCACGCATAGGAAGTGGGGTCATGCTTCCTAGCCTCTCTGAGGGAGAGTAAACCACTTTTTCTAAGGATACAGTGAGTCATTTTCTGGCAATTAATCAAATATTTATTTCAGGACTTTGTTTAATGTACAAATACCACATTAGCATTACACAATCCTAGTGATTTAATGTCTGCAAGGTACACTTAGAACATGACTAACACACACACACAGGGTATTTTACTAGGATGTTACAATAGATAGGTAGATAAATATATAGATAGAATTTTTCATATGTGGTTGTATTTGGGGAGGCTTGCAAAACCAAACCATAAACAAAAACTTATTCCCTGTACAAGGTAAAATTGATTTTTTCTATGAAGTTTTTCTTTGATGACTCCCTACATGAGTTCAAATTCCACCTCTGATATTTATTACCTAAGTAAGTTTAAGCAAATCATAAAACCTGCCTGGACCTCATTTCCTCATCTGGATTATGAGGGGTTTAAGCACCATTGCCCCTGAGGTCCCTTCCAACTTCAGATGTGTTATCCTGCTTTGCAACCTCTGACTGAGACACAGCCCAGAGAATAGTGAAGGGCACAAAAGCCACTATCCAAGTTGGATCTGTCCTTGATCTCGTGACATGTAGACATCGACCATCAGATCAGTTTCCTCTATGCCCAAGACATTTGGCAACTTAGTGCACAAAAGTCCCCATAAACACACACAGCACAGGGACACATGCAGTGCTGCTTGGGATCTTCAGATGTCCAGAACTGAATTACTCTGCCAAAATTTTGTCCCAGGTGATTCTTTTTCTTCCCCACACTCAAAACAATCAGCTCTGAAACTTTAAGATGGAATAACATATAACAGATATCAGTCAGAGGTACTGTCTCTGCTTATCTCTTTGTCTCTCTATCTCTGTCTCTCTATCACTGTTTCTTTCTATTTCTGTCTTTCTCTCTCTGAATCTCTCTCCTTTTATCACATGTCTACCAAAGCTTCTTTGCCTCCTGTATGATTATCCTGACATCCTGTTCCTTTCTCTTCCCAGTCACCTGTTATATATGCTACTGATTCAGAGCTTTGGCCAAACTACTTGTCACATTCTCCTATAAAATGTCAGATATTGATATTTTTGGTATTACTAGGTATCATTCCCTCTCCCCCCTAGGTATTAGCATCTTGCCATTTTAAAGTCATACTTTTAAAGAACTGAGATCCCTTAAGATTAAGAAAAAAGAGGAAGACAGACAAAATAGTGAAATTTCAGGTACCTTGACTGCTGAATAAGATATTTTTGCCCAAGGGAATTTGCCAAGAACCTCTCAAATCTAATCAGAGCCTGACTAAAGTCATGTATATTACAACACACTATGTTGTTATAATATTCTTTGACTAGCTTAGTGACTTTGAGAAAGTCATCTCTTTCTCCATTATAAGTCTCAGTTTCTTCATCTGTAAAATGAGGGGTCTGGGTTAGATAATTAAAAATTTTCTGCCTTAATAGTTTACACTTTTTAATATTATTGTATTGCATTTTTCTCAGTCTTTGAAAGCATAGCATTCCTAAACTTATTGTTAAAAACAACTATTTTTCCTCTACTCAAAAAAGCATTTCTTAACTGTCCATTTATGCCTGACATAGATAAAATATTTGTTTTCTGATTACATAATTTACATAATGTGATGCATGTTAAACTTGTGGTATAGATTCCCTATGGAGAGGTTAAACTATATTCCACATAAGCTCAACAACTAAAATACCAATTTAAATAAAGTTACCAAAAATCATGGAGTTCAGAGCTAATCATAGGGAAAATTGCTTTTTACATTATAAATCTTTAAACTGTTGGGTTGGGGAAAATTAGTGCAATTTTCCTTAATAAATCAATCAGCCAATCACATAGAAGCCACCTGGGCCACTCTAACTTTGAAGATATTTTAAATGCTTAAGGGTCAAACTACTTCAGCAACTTTTCCAGAACTTAGAAAATGTACTATAAATTCTGTTACTATCAGGAACCAATGCACAATCCTGAATATGGAAATTAACCCATGTATCCTTATACCAAAGACAATCTTCCAAAACTTTTATCACTAAATCTATTTTTGGTCTACCCATATCATCCAATTACTTGTAATGACCATGTGTCATATTTGATTTCTTGCCCCAAATATAACTAGAATTTATTAAGCACCAGGTGCCTGTCTAGGGGATGGACAAACCAAGACAAAAATGTGAGGGTCCCTGAGGTCAAGAACCTTACATCCCATTGGGGAACATCATGTACACATACAAGTTAATATCAAATATATTTTAAATAATGTTAAATAATTGAGGGGACACTAGGAGTTTGGAGATTAAGGAAAAGCTTGATGTGGGAGGGCACAGCTGAGCTGAGGTTGGAAAAAAGCTAGTAGATGAAGTGTTTTCAAAATGTTAAAAATGAAATTATATTGTTAACTCAGATGATCCAGTTTTCTTTATGCCCAGATTTTGTTTGGTGTCATGGGGTTTTAATCAGAAACCAAGTGAACACCCATAAAGCCGACTAAGATAACCAAATGAGAGAAGACAATGGAATTGCAGAAGCTTGGGTGGGGGCACAATTTCAATACAATTATTCCAAAACAGCAACCTAATGTGAAGGTTCCTGAGAAAACCAGCATAGAGGCAATTTACTCAATTTTCACAAACCAAAGAACCTGCTCAGTCTAAAAAGATAGTACCAAGGGAGAAAAAAGAAACAACCAGTTTAAGAAGGGAAAAAAAAATCTTATTCAACAATCACTAAGCATGAGGTGTGTCCCTATTACTTTAAGTGTTTTTCCTATTGGGCCAGCTAGGTAGTGTCTTGGAATTTAAAACTTGAAATCAGAAGGATGCAAGTTAAAACCTGTCATATACATTTAGAATCTCTAATCCTGAACAAGTTGTTTCCTCACTGCCTAAGTTTCCTCATACGTAAAATGGGGATAATAATTGCACCTACCTAACAACATAGTAATGAAGATCAAATGGGAATTCGTCTCTAAAGTGAGTGAAAGCATTAAAGTGCCATATAAATGTTACTACTACTACTACTTTTCTGGAGGGAAGATTACTAGTTCATTTTAAGGGTTGATGCATTCTAACTGTGAGCCTCTAGCTTTCTCCCATCCTCTAGTTGCTACAAAGAATTCAAGGCCTATGCTCTTTCAAAGAGTTGCTAAATAAAAGTCCAATCTGAGCTCACTGAGTGACTGAGAGCATAATTCTAAGCTTAAGAATAACAGGAACCACCAAAGCACAGATGGGAATGCAGTCTGTGCCTTTTACCTCCCTAGAGAACACCGCTGGGGAGAGCCAGCTGGCTGGTTGCACAGTACCCTCTGGTGGCCAGGTGTCAATGAAGCCATTTTTGAATTTCCAGAGCAAACTTTATGCCAGATTCTACATTAACAGCTTATAGCAAGTATCCTATGAGAACCTTATAAATCTCTAGCACCACATGGTAGGAATAGAAAGGGATGGAATAATGAAAGTCAGTTAACATTTACAAGTCTGGATTAGGATGCAAAGTTACAATAGAAAAGTGCTTCAGCACAGCAGATTGAATGATAGGTGACTGGCTTCAGAGTCTGAGGACCTGATGCTTCCTATCTATGTGACCCCACACAAGTCACTTAACCTCCTTAGCTGAGGGAGTTGGACTAGATAACCTGTAATGTACCACTGACAAGACTTTCCACCTCTTGCGTTGGGAACAGTAATCAACTCATTCTTAGCATTGCTTTCTAGAACTTAGTATATAGTAGGCACTTTATTTTTGCATCCATCCATCCATCCACCCATCCACCCATTCATCCATCCATCTATTACAGTTCTAGATCTATCATTCCATGAACCTATGGAAATCAAAGCTAGAAGGAACCTTAGAGACTATTGTTAAGGACTGTTAAAGGGTCCCCCGAACTTGGCTTTTTTGAGTTGCCATATTTTCCAGAAACATCGGACTCAGAGTATGCAGAATATGCACTGTCTAGAACGACCTCCCATCCTCACCCAAGCTGACATAATTTGTTGTTTGCACTCCAAACTGGGCTCCCTATGTTTCCTTGGGAGTCAGAACAGGCACAAGTCAGTCTGTATTAGGCTGGGAAAAGCTTGTGCAGCTGAAAGCTTGCAAATCAGCAGATCCTTCTATCTTTAAGCTCTAACAGTTCTCAAGGGAAAAGAATGTGACCTTTGCCATTGCCTTGCTCCTCCCCTTTGTGAGGGGATTTGTCCTTTTCTTATCTTTACTTCACCTTTCCCCTTCCCTTGCCATGCCCCTTTGGTGGAGATTTCTGTTTTCTTCTCCTTCCTTTGTTGTACTGTCATAAATATGGGAACTTCTGTATGGATTGGGAACTCTTTGGGTTCCACACACATGTTCATTTTACTTGAAATAGACCTAGTTTTCACATATGTTTTGTGGAGTGATTGCCTGTTAACACCATCTAGTCTAAGTGGTTTTCAAAGGATGATCCGGGGATCCATAAGGATCTCAAGACCATTGAAGAAGGTCAGCAAAGTCAAAACTATTGTCATAACAACACTAAAGTATTTTAATTTCTGATATGGTAAATATCAGTAAATATAACCGACATGAACAAGAGCACTTTGGAGGGTCTTAAATAACTTTTAAGGGGTCCTGAGATCAAAAATGTTGAGAATCACTGATCTAGTTCAGTCAGTTCTCATTTTAACATAGGAAGAAAATGAGGTCCAGAGAGACAAAAAGACTCACCCAAGGTAACATTTCATTGTAGAACAGAAATTAGAGTGAGGGGTCTCTTGATTACCATTTCATGTCTCTCTTTACTATGTTGTATCTCTAGGAATAGAGGTCAAGAGGCTTGAATTCTGGTCCTGTTTCTGTCACTGACAAGCTTGCCGCTGGTCACTACACAGCAAAGAATCAGAGTCAGAGAATATAAGTTGTCCCAAAAGTCTTAGTGCAGTTTAAAGCTATTTAAGCTTAAGACTAAAATGACAGTAGCAAACTAGGCAGTCACGGAATTGGGCCTAGATTTGAAGTTTCCTGACTTGTAGTCCCAGAGAGACAGGGTAGTAAAGAGAGCCCTGGAAAGGGAGTCAGGACACCTCTAGTTCTAATATAATAAATCTAAGTTTAAAACTGTACTAAGCTTTTTGGTTAATCCTTTATTTTAGCAGGAAGGGATCTTTGAGGTTTCAAGTTAAACCAAGACATTTTATAGTTAAAGGAACTGAGACCCACAAGATAAAGTAATTTCCCAAATATGCCACTGTTAGTAGTAAATGAAAGAAAAGAGGTTTTAATCTCATATAGGTGGTGCAGTGCTGGGCCTAGAGTCAGGAGGACTCCACTTTCTGAGTTCAAATCTAGTCTAAGGTACTTCTGAGTTGTACGACCCTGGGCAAGTCATTTAGCCCTATTTGCTTCAGTTCATCATCCGTAAAATGAGCTGGAGAAGGAAATGGCAAACCACTCCAGTATCTTTGCCAAGAAAACACCAAATGGGGTCACAAAGAGTTGGACATGACTGAAAAACAACTAAAAGAACAACAGTCTTCAGACTTGGAGTAGCTTTTCCCACAATAACACTGTCTCTGCATCTCAATTCCTTTGGCTGGGAAAAAAAAAAAAGACTTGGACTCGACTCTATGATTTTGAAACTGGGATGAAATGGAGCAATGAGCATTAATTAAATCGATGAGTTATTTGATTTCAGGAGATACTCCAATGGAAAGAGTCTTACTTAGTAAAGGAAAAGAACTGGAAAAACAAAGACAATATGAGGCTTACATCTATCACTTTCCTTGCTCATCTTCCTCCTGTAGTCCCCTTTCATATTCATCACAACTTTCATTGTAATTCAACTGTGAAGAGGCCAGCTAAAGTAAGTTTTCTGACTCTGAAGTCAGTAAATTGAATAAGGCAAGTCACAATGTCAGTGATGAAAAGCAAATATATTCAATCATCTTCTCCTACAGGCTCAAACATAAGCCTGGAAGAGTGGATTTGCATCCTTTGTAAAAGCTTCTATCCAATCTATTTATCTGGCTTCTGACTAAAGCTGACCTACATTCCTTTGCTCTGTTTTTGAATTTTCACCTATTTGAGAAATGATGCAACTGGCAAGAAAGATGGAACTCAATTAATTAAGATTGTAGCATTTGATGCCTACTGTATAGGTTCCACAGTTAAAAATTTATCCTGTGGAAATCTAAAACTCCACGGCTAAACTAATGATGTTGGGGAGGGTAAGAAAGAAGATTGAATGAGTTATAACAGTTTAACACCTTTCTTAAGAGGTCATGATCACAAGTTCAATCCATACTTAAATGTCTAATAGGGCAGGCATAAAACCGTCCTCCTTGATTCTCTTTGTTCAGAAGACCCCACATGCTAGTTCAACACTTGGGAACTTTAGGAATGATGAAACCCTTAGCTATTTGCCACTTTCATACGCATGGCTCAGCCCTGTGGGTGCTTGTGGCTTTGAGGTGATGAGACAACCCTCAAAGACTGGTTCAAGGTTTGAGGCTTCCTCCTTCTAATGTGTATTCCTTTCTATTCTTAGGTGAATGAATGTCGCTACTCTCATGGATATGTCCAGGCTTAGAGGCAACTTCATGAGTGTGAGATGTTTGGTGGTTCTGGGACCTTTGGAGGGATTTGACTGTTGATAAGGGAAGAAATCTTTGGCAACTATTCCAACATTCCTAGATCATGGACAAGAGGATGAAACTAAGTGCTGGCATTGGTTGCCAAAAGATGTCTCCTGTGAGGAGGAAAGTTCAGAGCATAATAGAAACAAAAAATTCCCATTCAGCAAGTCTGCAAAATACCTCATGTTTTATTGAGGTTGAAGTATCAACGTCCTGGGAGAATGTAACATGAGTTATTGCTATCACTTGTTAAAATTTGTTTCTGTCAGATGGGTGCTTATGTTTTATATTTAACATTTCTTTTATGTATAGGAAATAAACATCTGGCCCATATCTGATTCATATTGTACGTTGAGTTCTTTTCCACTGCCCCTTTGGAGAGAACTTAGACATGGTCCAAAACTCTAAGCCATAAGAAATTCCTGCCCAGGGCACTAGAGTAGGAGTTTAAATAGCTATAGGGTATGAAAAAAGAACCTAGAGGCTCCCCTAGGACTAAACCCATTATGACTGCATTTTTGAGTCTGGAGCAGAATGTCCTTCAGTGGAAAAGAAGTGGGTAGATGAGTGGCCCAGCCCCTTGTCACTCATCAATGACTTCTAAAAGTCATAAGGAATAATTATCTTTTAAAAAAATAAAATCTTCTGTTGGCTAAACCCATAACCTCAGCCACCTTTTGTAAGTGCTCTGTGGCCAGCGTACCAGAAAGAGAAATCATTACAACAGAACAAGAACAATGTAAATCACCTGACCAAGCTGTCGTATCCCCTTTTGCATTCCATCTTTGTGTTCCTAGGAGAGTACCAAGGATTCCACTCATACACCAATTTTCTACTTTGCTTTAAAAGGGCTACTTAGGAGGAAACTGTTACAAATCTTGAGCAGTCACTGAAATAAAAAGTATGGCCTTGCTCAGTCAGCATTCAGCCTGAGACTTACTGTTATCAGGAAGGCAGTGACTTCAGTAGAGCATTTGCAGATAGGAGTGATAGCTGCCCACAAAGTCATATCTGGCTTTGCACATATTGTTTTTCAGTTAGTTTCAATGTGTTTCACTAACTGAATTTTAAATAGGCAAGTAGGAATAAAAATGTAATGACTTGTGGAAAGGAAAGACATGGTCATGGGCACTCATACACACACCCATCCACATGCACACATGCACACACGCACGCACACACTGCTTTATCTTCAAAATTCCCTCTGCTGACAGTGTTACTATTTCTTTGGAAAGAGCGTAGCTACAGAACTTCCATATAGGAACAGAAATTCTTGCCATGATGAACTCACTTGTGAATTTTCAATGGCATAGCTACTAAAGTCATCCCTCTCAATGCCTCTTGCTTTTTCAAAGTTCATGTTTCTTCATCTCCTAAGATGCATAATCTCTTCTGAGGAAAAAAAAAATTGTTTTATGCCCAGCTTATCAGTCTACTCCACAACTTACTTCTCTGAAGTCCCACTGACACGCAGGTTGTATTGCCTGGAGCTCCTTGTGCCTATTCAGCTGCACATGTTGTTGCAATGTTTCCCTTTAAACCTATGGAGCTGTTTTCAAATCCTGATTCCATCACACCTTCTCACACATCAGAGTGTATGGAAGGAAACATCACTTTCATGCTGTCAGATTGGATACCTTCTAGAACTTATCCAACAGTCAGAAATAGTCTTTCTATTTCCTAGTATGCCACATATAGGTAACACCAACAAATTGTTCATATTCTTAGTTGGGATACCAGTGACAGAATCATACTAGCACTTTTTAGCTGTGTAACCTTGGGTAAAACACATACTATCTCTGAGTCTCAATTTCCTCATCTATAAAAAAAAAAGATAGCAATCCTCTGTTACCTCATTGTAGTATAGTGAGGATTACATGATGCAAAGATAATGTTTATGAAGTGTTTGAAAAGAAATAAAACACCTTGTCAATGTCAATTACTTTTTTTCTTCTCTCAAGGTTCTCATTTTATTTGATGAAATTCAAATAAACATGATATAGGGACAAGCCACTATCTTGCTACTAATCTTTTATGCTTAATGTTCTGCAGACTATTATGGAGAGGACCAAATTGGAGCATCCTGGTACAGTGCAAATATCAGTAGTCCTTGAATTATTGCACCTGGGTTTAAATGCCACCTTTGATACTTTCTAGCTGTGGGGCACTGGACAAGTCACTAAAATTCTCTGAAAATCAGTTTCCTGCTCTGTAAAATGAGGAGATTGGACTTGATGACCTCTGTAGTTTCATTCAGTTCCAACTCGAGATAAAAAGTCACCTATTTCAAATTACTAGTAAGAGAAATACAAACCAAAACAATCCCAAGGTTTCATGTAACACAGAAAATCCACAAAGATGATGAGATATGGAAACTCAATCAGTATTAAAGGGATTATGAAAAGACAAGAAAGCTAAGAAACTGTTGTGGAACTGGGAATTAATGCAACCATTCTGGAAAGAAATTTGGAATTATGAAAATAAATTGACTGAAATCTCTATCCCCTTTGGACTCAGAGATTTTACTTCTAGGTAAATACCAAGGAGGTAATTGGTCAAAAAATTTACATGTCACCTTTGACCCAGCAATAGCACTTCTAGGGCTATATCCCAAAGAGATCATACAAATGGGAAAAGGACCCTCATGTACAAAAATATTTATAGCAGCTCTTTTTGTGGTGGCAAAGAATTGGAAATTGAGAGGATGTCCATCAATTGGGAAATGGTTGAACAAGTTGTGGTATATGAATGTAAGGGAAAACTACTGTGCTATATGAAATGATGAACAGACTGACTTCAGAAAAACCTGGAAAAACTTATATGGTCTGATGCTGAGTGAAGTGAGCAGAACCAGGAGAATGTTGTACACAGTAACAGCCATGTTGTGTGATGACTAATATTGATAGACTTAACCCTTCTCAGCAATACAAGGATCTAAGACATCTCCAAAGGCCTCATGATGGAAAATGCTATCCACATCCAAAGAAAGAACTATGGAGTTCAAATGCAGATTGAAGTATGCTATTCACCATTTTTTTCTTCTGTTGTGTTTTGTTTCCTCTTTCTGGTGGCTCCTCCTATTTGTTTTAATTCTTACTTACAACATCACTAATGTGAAAATATGTTTAATAGGAATGTATATGTATATAAGATTGTGTGCTGTCTTGGGGAGGGAGGTGGGAAGGCAGTGGGAGAAAAATTTAAAACTCAAAAGCTTATGGAAATGATTGTTGATAATTCAAAATAAATTAATTTAAAAATTTACATGTCAAAATTATATATGCTCATATGTCAAAATATGAATAAGAACATTTATTGTTGTCACAAAGGAATGAAAACAAAGTAGATACCCATTCATTGGGGTATGGCCAAACAAATTTTGATACCTGGATCAATAAATAATATTGGACCATAAGAAATGATGGAGATGATGAATGCAGAGAAAGGTGGAAAGATATAAAATGAAGCAATGTGAAGGAAAGTAGAACCAGAATGGGAAAAAAATGTGCATAACAAATAGAGAAAGTATTTGGAAAGGACAAAAACCAACAAAGCAATTAAAACTAAATGTTGCAAAATGATAATGACCAGGCTTGGCCACAAGGAAGAGATATGGGAAGAGAAATCCTCCAAATCCTTTGCAGAGGTGGGGGTCTCTAGGTATGGAACATTGTATATTACAAACTGATTGGTTTTATTAGATATTTTCTTCTACTCTTTTCTATTTATTCTTTGTTATAAGAAATGGCTCTCTGGGAAGAGGAAAGACAAGGGATACAGAGAGATATTACAAAAGATATTAATAAAACAATGTTCTCAAAATTTTATGAACCAATGTTAGGTCTAGGAGATGGTGGATAATAGTTCTGTCTGTGAAAATATTCTGGTTCCAGTACAATTTATTGGTTGAGTTCTCAAGGATATTTTAAGGTCTGCATTTGCAAAATGGGGATTTCTTATTTGTCAGTCCATCCATAAAAGACAGTAAGTTTCTTGGGTGTAAGTCACACCCCCAAATCGTGTCTTGCTGAGTATTCAGTAGGTGCTAAACTTTGTACCCTACAGTAATATACTACAGAGTATACTACCATTTCCTTGAACAATCATCACCAATCAGGATCCTCAAAGATAACCTTTCCTTAATTTCTAATTTCAATGAAATGATCCTGAATTGCCACCTTAAATTCTCATTTCTATAAAAAAATCGCATAACAGACATTTTTGACTCTTCTTTATTGACTTATTGTTGACTGAGTTCATTCAGATGTCCCCAATGGAGGGCTTTTTGATTCTATTTGAATCTTTGGTTTTAGTTACATTTTTAGTTATATACGACAAGTGATGATGATGATGAGTACCTGTCACATAGTGGGTGCTTAATAAATGTTAATTACATTAAATTGAGATGATGTTGATGTTGATGATAAATATGATGATGATGATGATGATGACAATGATGATGGATGATGATGATTATTCCCTCTCCCACCATGGAACTTAATACAAAATAATAACATACCTGAGAAGAAGCTTCATGTAATGGACAAAAAGCCAGCCTTGGCATTTGGAAAATGATAGGTTCAAGTTCTATTTCTGACACATACTGGCAGAATAAGCATGGTGAAATCAATCAATCTCTCAGTACCTCCAAAGACTATAAGTAACAAATGATTTGCATATTATCCTGGGGGTGAGGGTGGGAGGAGTTTCTATATTGTAATTTTCCCACACTAATGAAATCAAAAGATCAAAGGTCCAGTTGAAAACAAACACACACACATGCACACAAGCGTGCACAATACAATATAACACAATGTATATATGTATATGTATAAATATACATTTATGTCTATATAGATGTAGATATACACACATATGAGTATATACATATATATAAAATGTATTAAATATATAGAAATGTGTGGGAAATATAGATAGAGAGAGAGATAGATAGATAGATCTGTAGTTACATCTAGATCTATCTGTATGTATGTATATATTTTCTTCATGAACGCCCTTTGAACTAAGGTGCTCACTGGATTTTAGCTTTTGTGAGCTCCATCTCCTAGAACAGAAAGATTTGTATAACGCTGACTAAGTAGATGAGAGTCAAATAGCCTTCAAGCTACAAATACACACATTACATACATACTTATATGTTAAGCATCCTGGGTAACATTTCCAGACTATTCTTCCACTAAAAAGGGTTTCACATTCTAGATAAAGTATAAAAATCTCACTTTCCCAACAATACCATAGTATAATTCATTTGATTTGTTAACTTCTGTACAAGCAGGAACTTGACACTGCAATTTAACAGGATGACTATTTCTGGGAAAAAAGTTTAAAATTTCAGTTGACACTGATATAATCATATGGAGATGCAGTTTTGAGAAACCAATAGTTTATAAGACTCTAAGGTCTGAAAGCAAGTTCTTGTCAATAGCACACCAAGCAGCACATGAGCCCATTTTCTAGATGAAATATATTTTTGCATTATCCTTGAGTGCAACATAATAAAGGACACATGATAACAGAATTATACAAAACAAACTCTCCCTAGCTTCTGTGTCACTATTGAATACAATTAACCAGAAAGGTCCTGGAAATCAATTCGCAACTGGCTAATCCCAAAAATCTCCATCTACCAATAATGAAAGTCTTTGACAATCAGAGGGAAAAAGCCCTCCTTAACCTTGATCTGTCAGTACTAGTCAAACCACTGTTTTTTGTTTTTTCCATGTGGTAGTTAACATTTATCTTTTGCAACAGAAAAATCAAAAAGCTAACCTGCAAGTCACTAAGAACTAAATTGTTTCTTGGTGGGAACACAAAGTATCCCATTGTTTTACCTTTTGGCTTCCCATTCCCCACCACAACCACCACCACCACTTAGGGAGAGTAAATATTCACTTCTACCTAGTAACTAAACATGCAAGTTTGTATTTATATATCACCTTTCCTCTGAGAAGCTCAAATGTTTTCCATATACGTTGGCCCATTTTTCATCATAGACAAGTTACAAGTAGAGAATTTGAGACTCAGAGATCTTAAAATGACCTTTTAAAATTCAATCACCCAGTATTGTTTTCAATACTTGATATTTGAACTATAGACATGCTTTCCCCAGGGTCCAGCAGCACTGTTATCCTTCTATCACTCTATATCTATATTGGTAGTCTGTTATAGAATACCATAGTACCAGACCTTGATCTCTATAAGCTAGAACTGGCATGGATCATACAACCAGTAGATATATTATTTGATATCATCTATGTTGCTGCCTATGGAAAGGGAATATTGCAGGAAAATTTATTATTCTTTCCCCCTTTCTGAAAAAAAAGTCTCAAACCCTTTCTTTGTAGCACATCAATAATGACTTCAAGTCCTAGCTAAAATCCCACATTCTATGAAGAGACTATCCTGATCCCCATTATGCACTCTGTTGATTATTTCCATTCTATACTTTATATATCTTGTTTGTAAATAGTTGTTGTTGTTGTTGTTGTTGTTGTTGTTGTTGTCATCTCCACCTTTATATTTCAAGCTCCATGAGATCAGGGACAACTTTTAAAATTTCTTTATATCCTTAGCACTTATCATAATACCTGGCTTATAGTAGGTGCTTAAAAATGCTTCTTGACTGAATACTGGCTTAATTTTATAGTTAGAAAGTACATTGCCATGTCCTAAACTATATTTCAAATTAAACTGATCTACTAAACACACTATTTTGTGTACTTGCAGATGTCAACCATTGACAATATTTTCCCTAAGCTAAATAGATTTTAATTTCCTCACTTGACCATTTTTCAGATTCAAGGAGCCCCATCAAAGAGTAGAAACATAGAAAAAATACTCATCATAACTACCACCTTCCTCCTCTGCTCCAGTATTATGACTGAATGTTCCTGCATCACCATAGTTCTATCACTAAGTCTATTCCCAGCCCATCCTGTCTCTTTTAGGAGTATATATCAAAGAAACAAGACCCCAAATCAACAACATAGTCCAAACTCAAGATCCTTAGTTCAAATAGGGGCTCTCCTACACTGGAAAGAACACTGGAATTGAAATCAGAAAATCTGTGCTGAGTCCTAGATCTACTAATATGATCTTGGACAAAACATATAATCTTTCTAGGCCTCAACTTCCTTATCTATAACAAGAGGAAGATGAATTATTTGATCTCTATCTTCCCTTCTATGATAGGAGCAATATTCTAACTCCTGCACTCATAATATCTAAGATAATTTTGTTGTATTTGTTTTTCATAAAAGATATTGAATTGTCATTGGCTCATGGGACTAAAGGTTCAAACTATTTATGTCCCTTCGTGGTTAACTGACTACAAAATGGCCACGAGGAGCTCCAGGCATACCCAGATACTCGGCTAGTAGATCATGATGAGCAATTCAAAAAAAGGAGTTTCAATTAGCTGAATCAACCTTAGTGTTCTTCCTTGGCTATTCTTGTTGTGAAACTTTCTGCCATGGCTAAGTAAATCTCCTTTTGTTAATTGTTGAATGACTTATGAGTGTATTATTTTGTTTTAAAACTGATCCTATACTTTCAGAGGATTGGTTTGAGTTAGGATCAGCCCAAAACACCTTTCAACTCTCACATTCTATAACACTAATCAAAGAAAATATGTATTTCTAATATCTTCTGTTTTCTAAATGCAACAGATTTTGACCCACCAGCATGGAACTTTATCTCCTAAATCATTTACACTGGACTATGTAACCTACTGTCATAGTACAATGGATAGAACTTTGGCTCTAGCATCAGAAGAACTGCCCAAAAATGTTGGCATTGCTAGTTATAGCATTTATACTTACATGACACTGAATCTCTTTTGTACTCAGGTATCTTACAGGTACAATGCAGGGTTTGGAATAATTGACCTTTAAAGTGTTGTCCAGATCTAAATCTATGAGCTATGAACTGTTTTGTGCATATGCTGGCAAACAAAGATTTGAAGATTGTTTTAATTCAATTCAAGCAACAGAGATTGAACGATAATGGGTATGTGAAAGTTTTCTTTTTTCAAAGTTTATCTCCACTGCTTCAAAATAATGGGAATGAGTGATAATCATGTCCTAGTATCATGAAGGGGTTATTTTGCTTATGTTTTGAGTAACTCAAACCACTTTTACCATAACATTTTTTAAGCTTTCTATTCTCTGTAATATTCTGTCTGTCCATTTCTATTGTAGTCCACTTCTGTCTCTAGGACATTCTTTCCTTTACACATCGGAATTAGTGAAATGGGTCCCAGTTGTCTTTCACTTCACACTGAATAATGTCACTCAACATTGCTGTCCTCCTTTTACCAGCTTTAAAATTCTTGTGATAATTTTTCACCTTCCTAGGAATAACCTGTCAGCCCTAGGTATTCACCTAACCCATGAGCACATATATTCTTCACTCAAAGGAATAGCAGTTAGAGTGGTGTTTTGCTCCATATAAAAATTGAAAACTTGCTCAACAAGTTTACTTCAGTTCTTCGAAAAGTAGAGTCAATTTAATTTAATTCAACAAGGAGTTATTGAATGGCTACTATGTACAAAGCATAGCAATGGGTGCTAAGGAAGACCAAAAAAAATAAACATTTTGCCCTCAAGGGACTTATATGGTACTTAAAATTAAGCCTCAGATTAATTTGAATTTAAATTATTTTAATTTTAAGCTGACATGCAAGTTGCAGTCAAATGTTTTCACTATGTTTTAGAAATTTTACTTTACTTCAGGAAGATGCTTCTCTATCTTCCTCCTATTACCATTTAGGATAATCCATCTAAAGCTGGAAGGGATCTCAGGGGCCATTAACTCCAACATCCTCATAATATAAGTGATGAAATTGAGACCCAAGGAATTTAAGTGACTTGCCCTTGCATTAACTATACAAGGAGTTATTTTCAGGGTCAGCATTTGAACCTAGGTCCTATGATTCTAGAGACATTGGTTTGTATGCATTGACAGTTATAAATCTAATGAGATTTAAGTAGCAATAAAACATTGTGGTGTTTTTAAGTTCTTTCTCTAAAAAAAACCCAAAAAACTCTCCATACTCTGATATGAAACCAGAAAAAGATATTTACTGCTTATATCTCTTCTGTTCTCTTTAATCAATATACCTAGGATCCACCCTCAGTATTATTTCAACTATCATGATCAAACTCAATGTCCCTGCTCCAGTAGCTTCCCTAATTTGGTTGTTCAGTCATTTCGGTCATGTCTGACTTTTTGTGACCCCATTTGGAGTTTTCTTGGTAAAGATACTAGAGTCAATAGCCATTTTCTTCTCTAGTTCATTTTACAAATGAGGAAACTAAGGCAACCAAGGTTAAGTGACTTGCCCAGGGTCACACAGCTAGTAAGTGCCTGAGGTCAAATTTGAACTCAGAAAGATGAGCCTTTGAGACTCTTGGCCTGGTACTCTATCCACTATGCCACCCAGCTGCCCCTGCTTCCCTCATAAACAGTTGCTAAAAACAAACAAACAAACAAACAAAAAAACACAGGTCAGAGGAATTGAATTCTAGTCCTGTCTCTGCCATTTACTTCCTAATTCTTGCATAATCCACTTCCCTCCTTTGGGTTTCAGGCTCCTCACCTTTAAAAATAAGAGGATTAGACTATGATCTTGAAGTCACTTCTAGCTCTAAGTCTATGATCCTTATGATTGTTCTTGTAAAGGCAGCAAAGCCTAGTAATAACTGGGATCCAAGAAACAGATTGTTTATAGAGCAACACATTGATTTTTATATAATGCACAATAAAGATCAAAGTGCATTTGATCAGTGCACTCTGGCTGATGGAAATCTGAATTTTATGTAACTAGACTTCTATTACAGTTGTATTTTCATAACCTTAAATTCACAGATTGCACAATGCCTCATCACACGATGATGTTGAATGAAGGCTTAGAAAATTACACCTGTCTCTATCTTTTTGGTAAAGAAAAAGAGATAATGATATGTTGGACTCGTTCCTGTTTGTGAGCATGACTATTTACTTAACTCAAAGTTATTCTGGACTTGAATAGTGAAGACTTCCAGAAGCACTATATTTTGTGATCAATGATCTCTTTTCTGAGTTTTCCCAGTGTATTGTGCTCTCATAGAAATAAGAATAGCTCTTTTAAAAAATCTTCTCCCCAAGATAATTCGTAGAACATGACATTGAAAATGCAGCATCGTTTTTGTAAACCTTTCCATCTCAGCAGTCTCAGTGGACATTTCAAAAGAGGTAACTAATTAGGCCATTGGCAGTAGTGTATTTTCAAATGGGCTCTGTTGCTGGTGGATTTCCATGTTAAAGAAATCAAGAAAAGGCCATTTCTCTGAATAATTATCTGAGGTCAAGATCACTGTTATCCAAATATCTTGTCTAGACATCCTAACTTGTTTAATGTAATATAAGAAACACTTTACAAATCACAGAAACACAAATTATAGTTTCTAGTATTGATGACAAAAAAAAAACTCCTTATCAATTTCAGGCCTCAAACCTAGATATGTTCTCAAACCCCTTTTCCTCCATTCTTCCACTATCGTCCAAATTGGTATTTTGCTTGAATACAATTTTGTGGAGAATTGGAGCTAGAGATAGAGAGGGGAGAAATAATTTTTCCCACACATTTTACCTATGACACATTAGATATAGAGAGAAATAGTGGGAGAGATTGAGATTATAGAATTCCTGCTGTCTGTATCTCCTCAAATGACCCATTCAAAAGAAGAGAAGGAAACACTAACTGAGGGGAATCATATTCATATTCTTACCAGGGGATCTGAGAGACTTATTTCTTCCTGTTCTATTATCTCCTCAGTGTTTTGTAGTCATCAACTAATTTATTTCCCAAACATTTTTTTTCTTTTCTTTCCCTTTCTTTTTCTCTTCTTTCCCTCTTTTTGAGGGAAAGAGCTCCCTATCTCACTCAAGCTGGAAGTATAGTGACCCACTCACAACCAGCTCAAACTATTAATTCCATGGGACCTTTGACTTGATACGTTTCTGACCTGGGCTGGTTCACTCCTCCTAAGGTAGCCTGGAACTTCCTCCAATGTGACTAATATGAAGGTCCAATATGTACATACAGTAGTAACACCTGGTCATATTGTGATTGTTTAAGAGTGACTGTCTTAGGAAATATTGTAAAAGCCTTCCTTTTAGTTGATATCCTTTATATGCTGGGCTCACAGACTTAACCTTCACACTTCTGAAGGGGAGGGTGCCTTGTACTAATAACATCACCCTTATAGTACTTCTACCCTGTGATCACAGAGTGCCTTGCCAGGAATTCAAAGATTTATGTAATCTTATCTCAATTAACTTCTAGGATGCCCAGGAGATAAGTTTGGGAAGAGAGGAGTTAATTAATTTGCCCAAGGTCACTTAAAATAGGGTTTTTTAAAAGCTCAATTGCATGGAACTCTGGGGTTACATGAAAGCTTACTAAGACTTCATGAACGTATTTTGCAAGTGAAGTTGGACTCTAGGTGATTTTGTGAAATCTCTGCTTTTATATTTCCATATTATTTCTGCAGATCTTCATAGGCACACAAATGTACATGCACACACATGTATCTATAATGATCATGATACTTTTGGGTATAGTTCCTTTCTTTTACTCTATTTTTATACTGCTCTCATCTTCAGCCTTTCTCAGTGCAAACTTGCTTCTAAGTGCAAACAATGATTACATCATAAAGTTAACAATGTGAAAGCTGCCATCTATAGTGCAATTTTTTCTTACATGTATGTTACTACAAACAATAAGGAAAACAATGAAAAGGAAAGTATCAACGACAGTAAAGGGAATTACAATAAAATGTATGAAGGAATCAGGTGGTAGTTATCATATCTTGATGGCCTCAGATTGAACTTTGTCCTATTGTTATGATTAATATTGATTTAGTATACCATATAACATATTCATATATAGCTATGTGCTACCTTAATATACTCTAATTTACATGAAGACATGGAACATATCTTATTATTCTCTGCATAGTATACATAACATTTGATCTCAATCCCCCATATCTGTGATACTCTCTTTATTCATTTCTGCCTTTTGGAAATACTGATTCTTTTCAAGATTCAGCTCAGGTACCACATCCTACATGAGGCTTTTACTAATCCCTCCAGTTTCTAGTATTCAGTGCACCACCATGTAATTATGTTACATTTACTTAATATGTGATTTGTAGCTACTTATCTGCATGCTTATTGCATTTCACCAACCCCATCCCCCTATCTCAGTAGGACATAAATTCCTTATAGTCAAGGACTGATTAAATTTGGTCTCTGTATCCTTCTCACTTAAAACAGTGCTTCGAACCTTGTAGGCACTTAATAAATGCTTGTTTAACTGAATTGAATCAAATTTTAATTATCTGTATAGCTCTTTCAACACCAAACATAAAGCTTTGTAGACAATTAATAAATCATTGTCAAATAATTATTTCAGAATTTCACTAATTTGTTGTCTACAAGTCATATATATTTACATTTACTTTATTATATTAATCAATCAACAAGGGTTGGTTAAGCTCTTACTATCTGCCAGGCACCATTCTAAGCACTGGGAAATAAAACAAAACAAGACAAGACAAAAGTGAAAGAGTCTGCCCAAAAGAGCTTATATTCTAACTGAAGAGGCAACATCTACATATGTGTGTATGTGTGTGTATGTATATCTATAGATATACATGTATACTCATAATAGGAACAAGATAAATATGAGGCAATTTTGGAAGACAATGCAGTAGCAACTGGTAGGGATCAGGAAAGGCTTCTTGTAGAAAGCTGAATCTTGAAGGGAACCAGGGATTCCAAGAGTCAGACATTTGGAAGGAGTTCATTCCAGGCAAGGGAGAAATTAGGGCAAAGACATGGGAATGGAAGGTGGAGTATCCTACTTGTGTGAAAAATAGTAAGTAGGTTAGTATGGCTGGATCCCAGGGCAAGGGTAAGAGCTTGATATTTAAGAAGACTGGAAATGTAGGAAAGGTAGGTTGTGGATAGACTTAAATGCTACAGTAAGACTACTAGAAACTCTGTGATGTGGCATGTGCTAATTTTTGCACAAAAATGTATGGGAGCTATCCTCCAGATTTGATAGTTCAAATAGTATAGCTGTTGACACAGTTCTACAGTTGTCTAGAAAAAAAAATCCAAAAGCAGCTTCTGTCCCTTAGAATCAACAGATATCTAGCTGTCATGAAAGTTAATATACCCTTCAGACCCAAAATACTCATCTGACTATATACATTTCCATATGTAGATGAAGGAGAACTATCACTACCTAAAATGGTACTATATTCTGATTTAATATCCTTTTAATGCTATTGTTAAATAAACTTCTTAAAAAGGTGTTGCATTGTCTATGAGTGTCCCATGTTCTTCCAGTCCTAAGCCTGAACCAGGAGATTGGCCTAAGTCATGGTTGGCCTCAAATGAATGACAATTGACAAAATATAGGGACTGGAGGAAATAAGACAGTGTCAAGTTAAATTCATTCACCAAGGGGTCAAGATAGGGAAAAGAGAATAAAGTGAAAAAAGAAAGGGAGGTGGCCTGGAAGGGAATTGAGGGGTCAAGGGATTAGTGGTCACAGTATAGAAAAAGAATAAAGTTTGGTAGGGGAAGGCAGAGGGAGAGGAAAACACAGTGAAAGGGGATGGTAGTATTTAGTGAATAAGGAATTAGGTGGCAAGGCATGGGGAATGGGGTTTGGATGATAAGCTATAGGGATTCAGAATCAGTGGGATACATAGGGTATGACCAAATGTGAAAATGTTCATCATTTATTAGAAGGTATCATTCCTCTTGCTAAGGGAAGCTGGAGATCAGGCACAAGATGTAAGGCACATGGTTAGAAGGATAGAGAGGAGGCCACATTTCACTACTTCCTTTCTCTCTGAGTGCTGGTGTTTATTCAGAAAATAGAGTAGCAGTTTAAAGTCCTGCTCCCAACTGACTTTCTGAATAGGATTTGGAAGGCCTATGGTCAAAAGGAAGGTTATTCCTTTTCGCACTGGAGGTTTTCTACATTGAGGTTGGGAAAAAAAAAAAGGCTGGTAGCAAGAGGTAGGAATTGCCTTGTGCTGGCACAGATGGAAGTCTGCTCCAGACACCATTTCTAGTTGATTGGTGAAGTGTACTTTCCAGATACTATTTTCTTCTTATCCCTCCCTCTCATTTCAAATGGAGATTTAAAGCCAATATTTTATGTTTCTCCTTCAAGCTTTTCTTGAATAGTATCATTGTCTGATTTCTTTAGATAAATGATGGAATCAGTTCCAATTTTTCTCTGTATGATGTTGGTAGATATTCTTACTAGGGGAGTAGGGGTGAGGGGGAAGAACAGCTCTGAGTGCTTTTTGCATCACAGAATGTACTGACTGGAAAGCATTCTTTCCACCTTGGCTGCTAGGTGGTGTTTGGACTAGGTGATGAGTTGATGATACTGATTTTATTTTATTAATAATCTGATAAATCTCCTAAGAGGTAGAGAAATTTTAAAATGTAGTCCCAGATTTCTTTCTGGCCCTTCAACCAAGTGAGCTGATATTTCATTGTAATTTTGATTCTAATCATTGGTACCAGGAAATAATTTTCCTCTTCTTCTCTGACCCTGGAGAAGAAAGATTAGAAATCAGAGAAGAGGATGGTGAGTAGGAAGATTGAGTTGGTTTTCTCAAATGTTGCCCCTGACAATTTCTTATTGGTAGGAGAAGTGAGGAGTGCCCAGGGATCTGACTGCCACCACTACAGCTAGTGGTTGCATTAATATCAGAAACCCTCTGATTAGTCTTTGGCAGAGCAGACTTCTTTCTCAAAACAATAGGTCCCTTTTTTCCTATAGGATTGCCCTTTCTTGGAGACTTAATTGTTCCATAAATTACCCAAATCCTAAGGGCTCCCCATAAGACACACATTCTACTACTATAGTGTTTTCCACTTTAATTTATGAACAATTACCTTAATTTTAATATAATTCTTCTCCACAGTTTCTGAACTCCTTCTCCTAGACTAAGGTTGCATTGCCCCACCCCTTCTGTGTTTCCAAAGTGTGATCTTTCTTCATTAGTATTTTAGTTCCTAGAGAACAAGGATTCTCTTGCTTGGTTGTTATTGTATTGCCAGTACTTATTATTGTACCTCACACATTGTAAGTAATCACTTAATAAATATTTGCTCTAACTATCTAATTCTCTCTCTCTCTCTCTCTCTCTTTCTCCCTCTCTCTCTCTCTCTTTCTCCCTCTCTCTCTCCCTCTCTCTCTCTCTCTCTCTCTCTCTCTCTCTCTCTCTCTATATATATATATATATATATATATATGCATATAGATAGATAGGTATCAATCTATCATGACTGAAGAAATTCCCAACGTATCAATAATATGGAATATTACTATGCCATAAAAAATGAAAAAAACTCACTTTCAGAGAAACCTAGGAAGACATGTATGAATAGATGCAGAGTAAAGCGAGTAAAATTAATCATACAATTCTCACAGCATCATAATGAAAAATGACTTTGAAAGACAATAAATGCAATGACCAATTATTTTTTTAATAAGTAAATTGTAAGTATGAAAATTTATAAGTTCTTTCACTCAGAATAGGGAAAGGGATAGTCATTTATATAGTACCGACTATGTCCAGGCACTGCACTAAGCACTTTCCCCCCAAATATTGTCTCATTTGAGACTCATTTCTATGAGCAAGGTGCTATTATAATCTTCATTTTACAGTACACTGAGGCAAATAGAGGTTAAGCGACTTGCGCAGGGTCACACAGCTAGTGAGTATTTGAGGCCAGATTTTAACTCTTGACTCTAGGCCCAGCACTCTATCTACTACACCACCAGCTACTTGATATCTGATCATTTTACCCATGATGCTTTAAAGAGGAATGTGTTATTATGTGCTTGAGTAGATATGGATTGAGAAATTATTGTTATACCAAACACTATATTTCAACAAAACATATTTGGAAATGAATATTTATAGTTCTTCTGAAGATGGAGGGAGTAGCAGAGAATTAATTGGAAAAGGCAAGTCGCTTAACCTCAGTCTCAGTTTCCTCATCAGTAAAAATTATTAGGGGCAGCTAGGTGGTGAAGTGGATAGAGCTCTGGCCTTGGAGTCAGGAGGACCTGAGTTCAAATCTGGCCTCAGAAACTTAATACTTACTAGCTGTGTGATCCTGAATAAGTCACTTAACCCCAATTGCCTCACCAAAAAGCAAAAAAAAAATTATTTTAAAAAAATAGCACCTCCCTCAATGGGTTATTGGGAGGATAAAATGAAATATTAGCAAATATTAAAATGCTATATGAATTCTAGCTGTTTTATTGTTTAATTATAAGAATTATATATTATACATAACAATATTATGGAATTATATATATATATATATACATATATAGTAAATTGAATTTGTATCAGAAGTGGTAAAAAAATTCATTTAAGGCAATTTACACTTTCTGTAATTGGATATATGAAAGGTTTCTGAACAATGATAGAGATGATTGAGTGGTCTGCATTCATCCAGAAATTAATCAAAAGCCACAACTGATCCAGGTAGGAGAGGTTTGTGCTACACAGACAACAAGCCTGTTGCAATAGCTGGTAGTCAACTTTCACATGGGGCAAAGAACTAAGCTGGGATTGGGTAAACATAATTTTCCCAAGTCAGGGGTAAGATAGAATGACCTCTAGTAAGACCTACTCTTAAGCAAAATGATGTCACCGGTGACATTCCTCTTTTCTGTGTTATGAAGTTACTCTTCCCTCTTTCATAAGATGCTGTTAATACTGAATTTCCACTTAACCTCTCCTTGGTGCTTCAAGACCTCACCCTTTTAATTTCCAGCATTATCTCCTCTTCTGTCAAATTGAATTAGAAACCTTCCTGCACAAAATTATAAGTACTACTTGTTTTAAAAAGTACGGCTTTTGTCCCCCTTAGTGAAAGGACCTTGCCCTATTTGCCCTATTAATGAAATAAAAATGAACTCCAATAGAGGTGACACTTGGCAGAGATTTTGGTCAACATTGCCTATAGACATTTATTAGGACATTTTACTAAGACTTGTAGCCCTCTTAACTTTCCTAATAATTTGTTAACATCTCAGAAAAGTAAGACAGAATCTTCCTATAGAAATATTCAAAAGAACACTCAGAGCACCTGACGTTGTCCATTCACTGGCACAGAATTATAGACCAGAAACTCGAATACTATTAAACTGTATTGTGTGAAAAAAGAATGCAGATAGGAGTAACTGTATTAGAATATGATGATACAATCTCTCGTCATGAGAATCTCACATGTTATGAATGCTTTTTTATAATTTATAGATAAGTTCCTAGGAGAAGCTAGATTGCTCAGTGGATAGAGTGCTGGGCCTAGAGTCAGGAAAACCTAAGTTCAAATCTGGACTCAGATACTAACTAGCTGTGTGACCCTGGGCAAGTCACATAATCTTCTTTGCTTCAGTTTCCTCATCTGTAAAATGAGCTTGAGAAGGAAATGGCAAACTACTCTACTACATTTGCCAGCAAAATCCCAATTGGAGTCATGAAAAAAGACCGAACAACAGCAATAAGATAAGTATCTGCCACAGAGGGATTGCTAGTTTTAGAGGCATGGGAAAAGGGAATGTATAATTAGGAAGCACCTGTTATGTGCCAGACACCATGGGAAGTGCTTTAGAAATAGTTCATTATTTTGATCCTCACAACAACTCTGTGAGGTAGATGGTATAATGATCACCATTTTACAGTCTACTGAGGTAGACAGATGTTAAGTGATTTGTCCAGGATCATTTAGCTTGCTGACTGGCTAGATTTGAACTTAGATCTTTCTGCCTCCAGGCCCAGCACTCTATCCACTGTGCCACTTTGTGACCTAGTCCTACAACTGACACATACTATTAGAATGAACCTGGGCAAATCATTTCAATTCCCATGGCACCAGGCAACTTTCTAAGACTATTAGTTGCAAAAATAGTGATTATCTGCATTGGTAAAGGGAGTTCCTTATCCAGAAGTTTCCCACACCACTGAAATCATAGGCCTGAACACCCCCAGAATGTCACCTAGACACTAATCAAATGCCCTAATGCCAAAATGCTATAGAGCTGAAAATCTCAGAAGTCATCCATTCCAACCCAGATCTAAGCAAGAATCTACACACACACACACACACACACACACCCATATGCACACCCCTCCTCATCTCCTACTTATACAGCATCACAGAATTTCATAGTTGGAAGAAGCCTCAGAGGCTATCTAGCCCAACTCATATCTGAGCCAGAATTCCTCTACAACATTGCTGACACACAGTCATCCAACCAGTGTTTGGAGACCTTCAAAGAGGGGGAATCTGCTATCTATGAAGGCAGACCATTCCTCTTTAAGATATATCTAATACTTAAGTAGGTTTTAAATTTTCACGTGCCTCACTGGGGTTTCCATCTATTGGTCTTATTTTTTGTCCTAGGTTCATTTTATCTAGCCTCATCCTTATGCCACAGAAGGGCTATGAAAACATTTTTTGTTTATGAAACTAGGTTTCTTGTTATCACATACTATTTTCTCTTCAAATGCTTGCACATATTTTACGATGGTTTACTCTTCCAGATATAGAAGATGAGTTTATTTCTAATAGAACCCTTTTCCACATTATGTGTATAGCAAATTCTTTACATTGACCCATCTCTGAGTTTCAGGTGCCCAACTACTCTCCCAGAAATACTAAAAGAAAATGAAAAAAGCCTTGCAAACTCTTCTTTTAAAGCTATTACTAAAGAACTATCAAATGGGTTACAGCATTCTTTAGGTTATATTTCTGTTTTGTTTCCATTGTATTTTTTTTAAAGCCGATGTAAAAATGAATTTTTCCCTTGCAGTATTATGGGTCATTAAATATTCCAGTGAGTCAAATCTATACTTATCTGTGTAATAGCTACCCTATTAGAGACATGGAAATATGACAAAGAGTTTTAATATCCAGATTATGTACTCTAAATGTTAAGAATGTCCTACAGGACTTAACGGATGACTTTACAGAAGGGCAAGTCAACCTTACCAAACAGAGCAGCTTCTCTGTTCTAATTTATAGTAGGACAATTTATCTAAGAATTGTTATAATTTCTTTCATATGTAAATGATCCAAGCATCAGTGATTTACAATGTTCAATAATCATCCTTTAAAAGTTTATTAAATTATGGAAAGAAATAATAGTGAAATCAGATTTGACTTTGAAAATGAAGTTCTCCTAGTATTGTTAGCTAAATATAAATTGTAACACTAGTAACACAGTACCAAAAAAGAGATAAAGTGGATGGATATATATCATAAAAAGAAGAGATATATTCCATATATTTGGTCATTCCAGGAGAGAGATATATAAGGTACAAGATTGTTCTTGGAGATACAATCTTTAAGGAAAGAAATCAGTTTTCTCGTTATCTTGGTCCTGGACTTCCAGGTGAGCAGAGATTGATAGTTTTCTTTCTCTATTTATTTAGAGAAATAGAGTGTTGATCTACTGGCCAAGCAAGAATAAAATGCAGTAGTAGAGGACTGTCACTGCTGTACTTCCTTAGGGCTAAATGTAGTTAATATTTGTATCATTTATTAATGATACCTATGAAAAGATTTTTCTTTTCTGTTAATGGAATGTGCATATAACTTTTCAAAGAAGATCATTTTTGTGAATTTCTCAATTGAAATTATGTTGAATAATGGTTTCACCCCAAAGTAAAAAAAGGAAGCACTATTATTGGTCAGATAGAAGTTGTGTCTATAGTTCAGATTATTCAATCAAGTCCACTGAAAAAAGTATTGCTCTTCTAGTCACTGGGGAAAAAGGAAACAGCAAGCTGCCTACCTTTCTCTTCTACTGAATCCAACAGTTAATCATATCTTTTTAGTGAACAAAGGCTAGAGTCACAAGCACAATTTATACACATTAAATTCAACTTCAGGAAAATCACCTAAATTTAAATTTAATGTAAAGATGATATACAATCATAAAAAAAAAATGTGTAGTGGGGATACGGGTTGGTTGCCTATGTAGCAAGAATGAGGGATACAAATGGAATCTCACATTCCATGTCGAGAGTTTTAGAGGAAGGCCTCCAAGTACCTTGGGTAAATTCCCTGTAGAGGATTTACAGGAAGCTGTGTGCAAAAATCACAGGTAATGAGAAAGTACAGATGGGTAACCATAGTAAAAAGGAGTGCTCATCCTAAGATCACTAGATCCATTGGAGTAAAACAACATGCCTTAATGCCATTTCTAATCCCATTTTTGTAATTTAAACTGGGGCAGTTAATAGCACCCACTTTAACATAGTCCTTTCTCAACCCTAATCAATATTTCATAAACTATTACCCCCCCTCAAGTAAACATGTCCTAAGGAATAGCTTGAGATACATGTAAATTAAATAATATAGAATAAATATAGAGATAGAATTTGAAGTCAGGTTTTTCTAATTTCAAGTCTACTACTTCATTGTACCAAGTTGATATCTATCCTTTAATTAATAATTTTTATGTGTATCCTGTAGAAACTGGCTTTGGAGGCAAGAAAATCAGGTGTCAAATCATATCTCTGTCTGGAAATAGTAGTAAGAGCAAGCAAGTCACTTAATTCTCAGTATCTCCAAGCAACTGAAACTATCTAATACAGATGATCTGACCGTTGCTGATAGAGAGAGTTACTATACCAGGAGCTTCTTAAATTGAAGAAATCAGGGATATAGGCTTTCCTATTTCAATTCTTCCTCCACTCCTTACCCCTCAACAAAAAGGAGAGAGCAACATAAAGAGGACAACAGAAAGATAAAGGACTTCATCTTTCACTAACCCGTAGGATAAAAGAGCTTCACTAATTGAGGGGAAAGAACATAACTTATTTCTCCAAGAAGGCAATGATTGAGCCATAGGTAGTGATGTCTTCAGGCTAGAGAAATTTAAAGGAGGACTGAGAAATGTCTTTGTAGAGGAGGAAGGCAAGAAAACATAGGTGTGCATTGAAGGAACAGAGTTTGTTGTGGGAAGTGATCATGGGTAAGAAACAAAAACAAAAACAAGAACAAAAAACAATGAGAATAAGCTTAGAATAAAAAATGCCCCAAAGAATGTGTGTGGTACCCACATATAATACTGATAGAAAGACATAATATTAACAAAGCTATGATCTGTGCTTAATGTATGGAATTACTCAATTCAGCAGACATGTTTAACCACATACTTGTGATAATGAACCAGATTGTAATGGCATCATACCATGTTTGTATAAAACATGAACCTTGTGGAGGGGTGGGGGGGTGGTCCAAGATGACTGAGTAAAAGCAGTGACTTGCTTGACCTCTCCCCCAAACCCCTCCAAATACCAGTAAAAAAAATTACTCTAAACAAATTCTAGACCAGCAGAACCCACAAAAAGACAGAGTGGAACAAATTTCCAGTCCAAGACAACCTGGAAGGTTGACAGGAAAGGTCTGTTGTGCAGGACTGGAAGAGGGGCACAGTTCAATGTGGGTCACACAGGCAAACACAAGGCCACAGTGAACTGGAGGAGGCCTCAGCAGACTGAATCATGGGAAGTTATGATGGTTTCCAGACTTCTCAACCCACAAACGCCAAAGACAACTTAGAAGGTCAGTGGGAAAGGTCTATGAGAACCTCTCACCTCTGTGTGAGAGAGGAGCACAGTTGGGCCCCAGCCATAGCACAGCCCTAGGGCAGCAACAGACTTGGTTGCTTCCAGAGCTCTCGGCCCACAGATAGAGGGGGAATCAAGTGGCTGATCACAGGTGGATTACAGGGATCAATTAGCTGGTGCTGAGTCAGGAATCTCTTGCTTTATTCATGCTTGGCTCTGGGTCACAGTTTTGAGTGGTGGTACTGGGTCAAAGAAGAGCACTGGCATGGTGGAACTTGTGGCAGCAGTGGAGAAGTAATTCTCTTCACAATTTCAAAGCAGGAAAGAGTGCTTGTAGTCACTCACAGACCAGAGCACAGGACAGGAGAGGAGTAAACACCTCTCCTTTAATCATATCACCTTGAAAGAACTGAAAATTTGCAGGTCTCTAGAAGTATCTCTGAAAACAGCTGCACAAAACTCCTGAAGCTTGAGACAGTACACCTCACACAAGAAGCAGAGCCCTACCTTAACAAATAATTTAAAACTCAAGTAATTAGCTGGGAACATGAGCAAACAGAGTGGAAAAAAAAAACAAACTCAGACTATAGAATCTTACTTCGGTGACAAAGAAGATCAAAACATACAATCAGGAGAAGACAACAAAGTTAAACCTCCTACATCCAAAGCCTCCAAGAAAAATATGAATTGGCCTCTAGGCTATGGAAGAGCTCAAAAAGAATTTTGAAAAGCAAGTAAGAGAAGTAGAGGAAAAATTGGGAAGAGAAATGAGAATGATGCAAGAAAATCATGAAAAATGAATCAACAGCTTGCTAAAGGAGACTCCCCCCAAAAATACTGAAGAAAATAATATCTTAAAAAATAGACTAACCCAAAAGGTAAAATAGGTTCAAAAAATCAATGAGGAGAAGAATGCCTTTAAAAGCAGAATTGGCCAAATCGAAAAGGAGGTCCAAAAATTCACTGACAAAAATAATTCCTTAAAAATTAGACTAGAGCAAATAGAAGCTAATGACTCTGAGAAAATAAGAAATTATAAAACATAACCAAAAGAATGAAAAAAAAAGAGAAGACAATGTGAAATATCTCATTGGAAAAAAACAACCGACCTGGAAAATAGATCCAGGAGAAATAATTTTAAAAAATTATTGGACTACCTGAAAGTCATGATCAAAAAAAGAGCCTAGACATCATCTTTCAAGAAACTATCAAGGAAAACTTCCCTGATATTCTAGAACCAGAGAGTAAAACAGAAATTGAAAGACTCTACCAATCACCTCCTGAAAGAGATCCCAAAAAGAAAACTCCAAAGAATATCATAGCCAAATTCCAGAGTTCCCAGGTCAAAGAGAAAATATTGCAAGCAACCAGTAAGGAACAATTCAAGTATTGTGGAAACACAATCAGGATAACACAAGACTTAGCAGCTCTACATTAAGGGATTGGATGACTTGGAATATTATATTCTGGAGGTCAAAGGAGCTAGGATTAAAACCAAAAATCATATACCCAGCAAAACTGGATATAATCCTTTGGGGAAAAATAGATCTTCAATGAGATAGAAGACTTTCAAGCATTCTTGATGAAAAGACCAGAGGTGAATAGAAAATTTGACTGTCAAATACATGACTCAAGAGAAGCATGAAAGGTAAACAGGAAAGAGAAATCATAAGGGACCTATTACAGTTGATCTGTTTTACATATATATGTATGTATGTATGTATGTATATATATATATATATAGACAGGGCACATGCTGAGTTGAATATGAATGGATGACATCTGAAAAATAAAAATAAAGGATGAGAGAGGATTGCATCGGGAGGAAGAAAAAGGGAGAGGTAGAATGGGGTAAATTATCTCATATAAAAGAGGTAAGAAAAAGTTTTTACAATAGAGGGGAAGAAGGGGGAGTTGAGAAGGAATGAGTGAATCTTATTCTCACCAGATTTGGTTTAAGGAGGGAATAACATACACACTCAATTGGGTATGGAAATCTATCTTACATTACAGAAAAATAGCAGGAAAGGAGATAAGAGTGGGGGGATGATAGAAGGGAGGGCAAATTGGGGGAGGGGGTAATCAGAAGCAAACACTTTTGAGGAGGGACAGGGTCAAAGGAGAGAATAGGGAAAATGGGGAGGTAGGATAGGATGGAGGGAAATATAGCTAGTCTTTCACAACATGACTATTATGAAAGTGTTTTGCATGACTACATATGTATAACCTATAATCGAATTGCTTGCTTTCTCAATGAGGGAAGGAGGGGAGGGAGGAAGGGAGAGAAGTTGGCACTCAAAGTTTTAAAAATGAATGTTAAAAATTGTTTTTGCATGCAACTGGGAAATAAGATATACAGTCAAAGGGATATAGAACTCTATCTTGCCCTACAGGAAAATAGAAGGTGAAGGGAATAAGGGGAAGGGGTAATAGAAGGGAGGGCAGATTGTGTGAAGGGGTTTTCAGAATGTATGCCATGTTGAGGTGGGGGAGGGGAGAGATGAGGGAGTAAATTTGGAACTCAAAGTCTTGTGGAAGTGAAATAAAACTAAAAAGAAATAAATTAATAAATTTTTTTTCCAAAAAAAAAGAAAAAAATTAATTAGAACTAAAAAGTATTGACTTTCTATCATAATTTAATTTTTAATCTTTAACCTATAAATGCCTATAAAGTTTTGCTATAGTAATTTTAAAAATCAAAACACTGTCATTATAGATGATAACTTAGGTTGTTATAGCTGACAAAATATCTAGGCATTTGAAAGCAATTTTATAGCTGTCCATGACTTTCAAATTCCGTTCTACCTCTGGACCACAAATTTCCCAGTACACTGATTTTCAATATATGATGTATGGCATTTCTTTTTGCTTTAGCTTTTCACTAATTAACAGTGAGAATCTTATTATCATGAGACTGTTTTATCTTGACTTTCTTTTGTTCATTATGACTTATTTCCTACTGTGTATGTACCCAGAGGCAAAGGAGCTGGAAATCCTTTCACTTCAAAATTATGAAACTACTTTACCCTCCTTTGCCCCAGGAGGCATGAAAGAAAAAAACTTCAAAAGTTTTTTTTTTTAAACTTCATGGTGTCCTGCAAATGATGAATGAGGAGGGCAAGGCTGATGATGGATTCACAAGTGTAAGATCTAGAGGAAATCTACTTTAAAACAGTCATTTCTTATTAAAGGAGGAGCTGTTATGCTCTAAAATTTCCCTACTGAAAGGCAAAAATAAGGAAATATTAAAATAAAATAGCTAATGCTTCCTTTTAAAAATATCATTAAAGTCAAGTCTTTCATAAACTGGCTTTACTATGCTATTTAACATAATGGTTTCTGTCTGTATATGTTAATAAGTAACATAAAATTTTCCAGATGAGTTGCCATGTTCAGACTCCAGAATAATTATTCAAGTACCTAAACATAAAGTATAAGTTCTTTAGAGAAGAAATACATTGATATGGAAACCAAAAAAAAAAAGACAAATATAAACTCAAATAACATAATCTATTAGGAAGATTACCCATTTTCCTTTATGAGAAAATCTAATATCCATCAGTTACCCAAAAGTTATGGAACAGATTGTTGGGGAAATGTGAGAAAGGATCTAAATTTTGCCTTCAGCACTCTCACTACAGCCATCCCACAGAAACAACAGGAGAAAGTAGATGAGACAGAATGAGAATGGTGAGGTGTTGAAAGGTGGTTTCTGAGTCTTCTGTTACATAAAGGTAATATTTAAAGGCAGAGATAAAAGTCCGCTTTTTAAAGATCATATGGGAAGAAGAGGAAATTTTGGAATTTGAGATTAAAAAAAGTTAATAAAAGCAGGATGCTTAAGATCACTATGAAGTGAAGAATTCTCTCAATAGGTGTCAGATGATGATGAGGAGGAGGAGTAAGATGATGATGATGATGAAGAATTTTGATTGGAAGAGAAATTTTCTGGGAAGGAAACAGGTGACAATTCAACAGAAGTAAGTAAAATCATAGAAATTGAACCTGAAGTTTGAAAGGAACTTAAGAGGTCATCTAATGTAACTAGTACATGAAGTAGTAATTTCCTTTACATCATCTTCCAAAAGCAATAATTAGACTGCTTGATGAAAACTTTAAGCAACTGAGACCTCACAATAATAGCTGGCATTTATATCTTGCTTTAAGTTTTGCAAAATTCTTGAAAAATGCCACCTCATTTTATCCTCACAACAACCCTGAAAGGTAGGTGCTGGTATTATCCCCATTTTACAGATGAGGAAACTGAGCCAGAGAAATGATATGACTTGCCCAGGGTCTCATAACTAGTGAGTATCTGAGGTGGTAATGATACTCACGTCTTTCTGGCTCCAGTTCCAGGACTCTATCCACTGAACCATCTTATAAAGAATTTTCCATTTTTGATCATTCAAATTTGTAGGATTGTTTTCCTCACATTAAACTAAAATCTGCCTCCTGTACTGTCCACCTAGATCTATCTACTAGGACCAAACAGAAAAAGGTCTAATCTTTCTTATAGACATACCACCAAATATTTGAATTCAGCCATTCATTAAGTCGTCTTCATTTTTTTTTCTCTTCTCTGTGCTAAACGTTCACAGTTATTTCCCTGGCATGGAGTGGTTTTGAGTTCCCTCTATATTGTGATTATTAACCTACCCCAATGAGGAATCACCAACTAGTCAATATTTTTTCTACCTCTCCTTTCCTACGCTACTGAAGACAATCCCCTAGATGTGGGGTAGAATACAGGGCTGCCTGTCACCTTCCTTGTTCTAGACTTTATACGTCCATGAATGAAGCTTAAAAATCTCATTAACCTTTTCCAGCTGTTTTGTGGACTCTTCATCAGTGTACAATTCCCCTAAAATTATTTTCAAACAAATTGTTATATAAAAAGCACTTCCTTCATGACATCTTCTTTGTTCCTCATCTTGCCCTCTGGGACCAAGCAAGATGAATCTAATTCTTTCTTTTTGCATATAATAGTATTTCAAATAAAGGAAAACAATAAAACCATCTCACCTCTCAATAAGGCTTGATTTTGCTAATTCAATCAACTGATCCTTGTATGGCATGATTTTGTGTTCCTTTACTGAAAGAGAATGTTCTTAGCCTCTTTTGCATATAATTCAACCAGAAAACAACCTTCCTAAAATGAGGTATCAAGATCTGAGCAAAATATTTAAAAAAAAATTCATAATCACTATTCCATCTACCTCATGGGGTCCAATAAGCTTCACCTGTAAGTGGTACATTGCTGGGAAGAAATCAGCATGGTCCCAAAGCAGAGAAAAGGATTAGGTGGAGAGGAAATATTATACCAATTCACTTAGCCTGACAAAAAAATAGAGGAGAAAGGGAAAAGTTAAAGTATTATGTATACACAAGGTAATCAGCACTTTGTGGGGGAATTAAAGAGCAAGAGAGAGAAGACCAGAGCAGTGAGTCTTCTAAAACTCCACTTATTTGTCATAAGCTCTAGCTCCTAAAATCTTACCCTTTCTTGATAGTTTCAGGTCAAGTTCTAACTCTTCCATGAAGTCTTCCCTGATTTTTTTGCCTAACTATACATAAATATTCTCTTCTTGTGATTCTTCCAGCATATTATTGGCACCTGTGCTGTGTATCATATCAGATGAAATATAATGAACATTTGTATATATGTTTTATCTCTTCCTCCCTTTCCCTTCCTCCAATTTCATTCATTCCATAAACATTTATTAAACACATTAAGTATACACAAAGCATTATGCTAAGTGCTGAGGACACAAAAAGGCAGAAGATAGTACCTGATCTCAAGGAGCTTACAAATTAACCTTGAAATTAATTTGCATCTCCTTGTTATCTACCACATAGTAGGTACTTAATTTTTTGTTAAATGAATGAAAGAACAGATAGCTACTACCAACACACATCATTATTACTAATTGTCATTTGAAAATGAAATGGAATGTGATGAGAAGAGGTTATGAGAAAGATCTGAATAATTCAGGAAAGATGGAGGAAAAATTTTGAGAGAAATGATTATTATTAACCAATTGATTTGGGGAGATCCAGAATTTCCTGCTTTTGCTAAAATCCTGATTTCAAAAGGATATTGATGATAATAAAATTGGAATAACTTTCTTATTAATCTTGTTTAGACCCCACCCTGGTGGGAAGCCATTGTGTTCTACTCAGGTTTGGATGGGGATAAATTCTTTAAATAGATTGCCCAAGCTAGGGGTAATTTAAAAGTAAATTACATAACCAAAGTTCATTTGAATAGGTTTAGCCCCTCATTGTAATATTCAACCAATCAGAGTTGAATCCCATGCTGGGGAATATCGCTCTCCCAATGGGCATATAAGCCACAAGCCCGCCACCATGATTGTCCTTGGCCTAAGAGAGAGAAGGCCAAATAATTGTCCTCTTATTAAAATGCTGGCAATATACCCAGAAATTACATCTCTCAAAATTTTTAATTGTCACATTTTGAAGATGAGGAGAAAGGTGATAGGAGGAAAATGAAAAGGCAATAGAAACTACCGAGTAGTTCATTTTTCCTTCCATACAGAAGAAAACAGAAGAGTATTTAAGGAAGCAAGAATATTTGCAAACTCATATAACATCTGTGAGGGCAGAAAAATGGGAAAGACTCCTTTAAGGAAAGATTTGCTCATCAGAATTTGCTGAACAAGGGATGAAAGTAGCAGTGCAAATTATTGTATACTAGAACCCTAATTATGAATTCAATTGGGATGAACTCAAGGGACATATTTATAGTAATTCAAATCCTGGAAAGTAAGGAACTCAATATAAGATTCTTGGAAGAATTTTGGAGACTATCAGGAAAAAAGGCCAAGTAAAAACTGCTAAGAAAATTTTGGGGGAATACTTATTAGACCAAGGCTAAAAATCATTTTTTTTCTTTCTCTTCAGGAATGAAACAGAGGATAAAGAAGAAAACTTGGTTTAAAAATATATTATGATATATTCACCATTCCTCTAAAAGTTGAATGTACATTTGGAGGCTGGACTGAAAACTGTAAATGTGAAATAGAATTGTGGCATAAAGATGGAGATGATCACCTGTCAGGTACTTTTAAGTTAGGAATAGAAATGAGTTACAACCAGTATAGCTTTCCATCATTAACTATAGAGGTGGCTTGGGGATAACAAGAATCTGGTAATGCACTTTTTAAAGAGAATATATATATATATGTACATATATACATATATGTGTGTGTGTATACACACATGTACACATATATGCACACACATATATACACATATATACATATATAACACATATACATATGTATGTATATGCATTTTTTAAGTGAAAAGGGACATATTTTCAAAGACATGTAATAAGAAAAGGAGGTAGACAGAATGATCAGCTTCAAGAGCTGTGAATGAAAAGGAAAGAAGAGCAATAGAGCTGGTAACTTCAGTCCAAATATATAGAAGTAAGTCTAATGGGTTATAAAAGAAGAAAGTAGCAAGAGAGTCCTTTCAGAGAGATGGAGCAAATACAAAATATATAGAGGAATTTTAGGTTATGGTAGAAAAGCACAGAATAACATTGCTCTATTTGGCTTCATGGTTCAGGCTAGCACAAAAACCTAAGTTTGAGGATTTGCAGAAAATTGGTACTTGGGAAGCTAGTACAAGTATGAGCTTCAGTACTATGTGCAACAAGCAGGCAAAAAAACAAAAGCATACATACAAAGACACTATGTGACAACATGGAGAAAATTTTGGTAACATAAAGCCAGGGTCACTCATGTGAGGTAGATGTGCACAATGGAAACGATCTCAATGGGAGCACAGACTCACAGTGAGGTCTGAGCAGAGAATTTTTATACCTTAAAAATGAACTGGGTTGAGAACAAGTAATTGATACAGGATACGAGGGGATATTTCTAATCAGACCTAGATGTAGTAGGGAAACTCCTCATATCACTTATGTATACCATATTTGGTGAGGGAGTTTCCTAATTGGGACCAAAAATTAGGTGAAGGCCCTAGTCTCTAACTGAGGATTCCAGAAACAGGGATTGTCCCATAGCCTTTGCACTCATCCTAGAGACTTATCTAGTCAGGAGCCACAATCATCTATAAGTTTGACATAGGGCCAGAAGAGTGGGAAAGTCCAGGCTTTCTCTCATAGCTTATATGTTTATAGTCATCTGGACCACTTAGTCTAAGTGACTCACTATTGGAGTCCTACGACTTATACAAATATTTTAGAAATCATAATTATCACAAAGATAAATAATTATCAACAATTAGGATATATAGCATAAAAGCTATAATTTTTAGCAGAAGAAAAGAAACAGTGTCTACTTACTTCAGAAGAGTGATCTGTGCATGATTTTCCACAAAGGATAAAAGGAAATGGAATATGAGGCAGAACTTTCAGAGAAATTAACAGAAATACCAAATACAATTAGAATAAGAGGCCCATCATAGATGGGACACTAGTTCTTGAGGAAGAGACAAAGGATAAAGGAAGAAATATAGAACCTTAGTAAAGAAGTAAGGAGTCATAAAGCAGCAATCAAACTGCTTGGTACTGGCTAAGAAATTGAGTGGTGGATCAGTGGAATAGGTTAAGTATGCAAGACACAGTAGTCAATGACTATAGTAATCTATTATTTGATAAACTCAAAGACACCAACTTCTGGTATAAGAACCCAGTCTTTGAAAAAACTACTGGGAAAACTGGAAAAAAGCATGGCAGAAACTAGGCATTGATCAAAACCTCATACCATACACCAAAATAAAGTCAAAATGGGTTCATGATTTAGATATAAAGGCTGATACTATAAGCAAACTGGGAGAGCAAGGAATAGTTTACCTATCAGATTTATGGAGAACAGAAGAATTCATGACCAAACAGGAGATAGAGAACATTATGAAAAGCAAAATGGATAACTTTGATTATATAAAATTGAAAAGTTTTTGCACAAACAAAGCCAATGCAACTAAGATTTGAAGGAAGGTAAAAAATTGGGAAAGATTTTTTATAACCAGTGTCTCTGATAAGGGCCTAATTTCTAAAATATATGGGGAATCAAGTCAAATTTATAAGAATACAAGCCATTCCCCAATTGATAAATGGTCAAAGAATATGAACAGACAGTTCTCAGATGAAGAAATTAAAGCCATCTATAGTCATATGAAAAAATGCTCTAAATCACTATTGATTAGAGAAATGCAAATCAAAACAACTCTGAGGTACCACATCACACCTATCAGATTGGCCAAGATGACAAAACAAGAAAAAGATAAATGTTGGAGAAGATGTGGGAAAATTGGAACACTAATGCATTGTTGGTGGAGTTGTAAAATGATCCAACCATTTTGGAGAGCAATTTGGAATTATGTCCAAAAGGCTATAAAAATGTGCATATCCTTTGACCTAGCAATAGCACTCCTAAGGCTGTATCCCAAAGAGATCATACAAATAGGAACGGGACCCACATGTACAAAAATTTTTATAGCAGCTCTTTTTGGGGTGGCAAAGAATTGGAAATTGAGAGGATGTCCATCAATTGGGGAATGGTTGAACAAGTTGTGGTATATTAATGTAATGGAATACTATTGTGCTATAAGAAATGATAAATAGACTGATTTCAGAAAAACCTGAAAATACTTGTATGGTCTGACACTGAGTGAAGTGAGTAGGACCAAGAGAACGTTGTACACGATAACAGCCATGTTATGTGATGACTAATATTGATAAACTTAACCTTTCCCAGCAATACAAGGATCTAAGACATCTCCAAAGGCCTTGTGATGGAAAATACTATTCACATCCAAAGAAAGAACTATGGAATTTGAATGCAGATTGAAGCATACTATTTGCTATTTTTTTTCTCTTCTGTTGAGTTTTGTTTCCTCTTTCTGGTGGTTCCTCCTATTGGTTCTAATTTTTACTTACAACATCACTAATGTGAAAATATGTTTAATAGGAATGTATATGTGTAGCTTATATCAGATTGTGTGCCATCTTGGGGAGGGTGGTGGGGAGGAAAGGGGAGAAAAATTTTAAACTTAAAACATATGGAAGTGATAGTTGATAAATCAAAATAAATTAATTTAAAAAAAGAAAAGAAAAAGCAGTAAGGAGTCAAATTAGGAAAGAGAATAAAGAATTCAAAGAATTGTTGTTGTTCAGTCATGTCTGACTCTCTGTGATCCCATTTGGGGTTTTCTTGGCAAAGACAGTGGAGTGGTTTGCCATTTCTCTTTTCAGCTCATTTTAGAGATGAGGAACAGAGGAAAACAGGGTTAAGTGACTTGCCCAGAGTCACACTTCTAGTAAGTGCCTGAGGCAGGATTTGATCTCAGGAAGATATTAAAACTACAATGCTCTGAAAAAGAAAATGTTGATGTTATTCTAGATTATGAGAAAGAGCTAAATGTGAAGTTCATTCACCACATGGAAAGGAATTCAGTTTAGAGGCTTAACACTGAACAATAGAGGATGGTAGTCCAGCAATTTGGTATTCTGTGAAGTTCACATATTGTGAATATTCAAAAATATATAATTGACCTAGAATAATAAGAGCTAGCATTTATATAGCTTTCTAAGGTTTACAAAGTGCCTCATAATTATTTTCTCATATTATTCTTATAACAACCCTGGAAGGTAGGTGTTATCTTTACCATCATACAGGAGAGAAAACTCAGATTGGCAAAAGTCAAGAGATTTGCTCAGGGTTATCCAGAATAATTGTTTGTGGATTTGAACTCAGGTCTCTTTGACTCCATATCTAATAGTCTTTCCACTGCCCCACTAAGTTGATATATGACTATATATTTTAATTGAAGAGGCAACAACTTTAGGCATGTGAATATACCTATTGTACCTTAAAGAAATGTGTATACCTTTCCTGTGATGGAAAAAAGCATTTATTTGTGACTGAGTGAAAAAAAAAATTATTCAACTGAAAATAACTTAAAAATCACCTTTGAGAAAAAAAAATAAATTTGTAACAATACAGGATGCTCACCTTGACACATGTGGTAACTGTCTTACTTTTTAAATTTTGGTAAGAATATTCTCACAAAAGGTGATGTAACTGACCCAGAAAAGGTGATAAAATTTATGTAAATTTTTTTTAGTACTTTAAGCATTCTAGATCTTTTTAGTAAGAATTAGCAATAAAAGATGATAGTCTAATTAGAATAAAAGGGTGATAAATGCTTTACTAACGCAAGTTATAACCCCTCTAGGCCTTCAAAGACATGGTTAATAATTGCTGTGACCCCCAAGATGTATCATTTGGTGGCCAAATCTCTAATGATGAGAATCTCTAACATTAGCTCTGCTGGGCCTCTGACAAAAGACATACAACCCATTGCCAGGCCCATGAAAATTGATGAGATGAGCCAGAATTTTTTTTTAACTCTACTTATCTAATAGCTTTTAAGAAGTTAGAACACCTTCATGCCATGAATAATACTTTTGTAGAGGATAGAAAAAAAAAAAACAAATTGAGGTCATGAAAGAGAGATGCTTAATTTTCTGACCATAACAGAATTTTTCATATTTTAGGAAATTCAGGAGACATATGCAGAAGTACATAAAAATTTAAGTAAACTTCTGTTAGAAATGCTGCAATCCACTTCTTCCTCCCCCAAAAGAAAGTTGAGGAATGATCAGAGGGAGGAAATCTCTCCTTTCCTTCTAAGTTGTCACAGAATACCTTAAGAAAGAATGACCTCAAGGGAAGAAATAAAATCAAAGGCTTTAAAGAACAGAATAGACATTCCTAGCTGCTTTTTAAAGGCCTTTGCAGATTTTTCTTTTCTAAAGAATGGAGGAAAAATGAAAGTGCAAATGAGAGATATGTGTATAGAAAGAGCCAAGGTGATAAGAGGATAAAGAGGTCCAGTGAGAATAAAGAATAGAATATGCAAGGAGAAGAGAATGGAATGGAATGCAAAAGCATTTATTAAGCCCTTATTATAGCCCAAGCACTGTGCTAAGTAAGTTGAGAATACAAACAGATGAGTGCTAGATGCAGTTTCTGCTCTCCTAGAGCTCTCATTCTCATTGGTGGAGATGGCACATAGAGGACAACTTAGCTACAAGGTGGATAGAAAGACCTAGTGGTTCTTAATGTGCAATAGTGAGGCAGAAGGCACAGTGGCCCTTATGGTCCATTTTTTGGCAGATGGGAAAACCACCAGTCCTCTATCTAACCAAGAGAATTTCAATTAGTTATTCTCTGCTAATTGAAGTAGTGTGAGTGAAAACATCCATCCTGCATCCAGGAGCCTGGAGGAACTCTGGCCTTCTTTCTGATCCTTGGAAAGGGAGATATGATGAGCAGCAGGCAGGCTGGCCACTGGGGAAAGGGTCATATACTGGCCTGGTCAACTCCATCCTTATGAGCCTCAAAGGGTGAAGGAGTCACACTGTAGTTGTTGAGGGAAGGGATGATGAATTGTAGAGATAATAATGAAATGAGACAGCATTAAAAGAGAAACTATTTGAAGATCTTTATGGAACCATTTGAAAGGCAAGAAGAAAGAGGGGAAAGGATTTATGCTAATGCCATGCTATCAATCAAAGCCTGAATTGATCATTAAAGCTAAAATGTATCTTAGATAATTCCAACCAACCTCCTCATTTTGCACATGAAGAAAACGAATCTTAGCAAGGCAAAATAACTTTTCATGGTGTGGAAAGGTTAGTCACTAACCTGTGATTAGTTTCATTTTCCTGATTCTAATTCTAGTGGACTTTCTAGTGTATCAGGCCATTTTAATAACAGCAAATAGCATAGCCAACATACTGTGGAGACGCGTTCTTCTGACCATGCTGGGACTTTTGAGGTTGCCCAAAAAAGGTCTTTGGCTACTTTTTTTCCCAATGACCTATGGGAGACATGAAATGACTGAACCAAATAAATAAAATGGGAAGGAAGAGTCATTCAGTCATTCAATAAGCATGTATTAAAGGCTTACTATGTGCCAGACACAGTGCTAAGCACCAGAGAAACAAAGACCAAAAACAAAACAAAACATTACAGTCCCTGCTACAGGAGCTTACATGCTGAGAGACATGTTCAAATAACTAACTGCAGACATATACAGATTGAATGAATGTAATTTGAAAGGGGAAGGCATTAGTTCCTGGGGAAAAATAGGAAAGGTCTTCTGCAGAAAATGGACTTTGATATGAGCTGTGAATGAAGTTTGGCTAACTAAAGGGCAGAGGGGAGGGAGCAAAGCATTCCAGGCATAAAGCATAGCCAGTGCAAAGGCACAATCATGGTAAATTGAGTGCCCTATTTGAGTAACTCTAAATAGTCCACTGTAACTGGATCATAGAACATGTAGAAAGAAGTCAGGTATAAGAAAATTGGAGAGATAAAACAAGACATATTATGATGAGTTTTAAAAGCCAAACAGAAGACTTAGATAATGCAAGTAATAGGGAGTCTGGAGCTCATTGAGCAATGGGTAAGATGGTCAGATCTATGCTTTAAGAAGATCATTTTTTCAGCTAACTGGAAAGTGGACTGTAGTAGCTAAGGGAAATTAGTTAGAGGTGTCAAAAATGAAGAAACTCCTGTGAAATTGTTAAAATGGAAGAAACCCCAGGTTCAAAAAGGACACCTGGAGTAAGCCAGATTCTAATCACAGTTTACAAAGATTACAAAAAACATTTATTGTCTGAGAAGAGCTTGCAAGCTGGAGCAGGGAGAAAGTTCTCAGCTGCTCAAAGGAGAGTGTAAAAGGGTGAGGTATTAATACCTATTTAAGGTATTTATGGCTTACTGGGAGTCAAATAAGAAATACAAAAAATTTGGAATTCAAGCAGGAAGTGGGAGTTAAGGGAGAAGATATCTGTAAACACAATAAATCAGAAAGTAGGATGTTTCCTGCTCTTTCTGAGCTTGTTAAGACTGGGCTTCAGAAGTCCTCTTGATTGTCTTGTCATTGTGCTAGTCCATTGTCTAGGTCCTCTGTGAAAAAGGGAAGTTATGTTATTCAATCAATGAGTACAATCATTACAGAACCTATGTTTACAGAAGGCTATTTAGGTAGTCTAGGCTGTATATTGGATACAAAATATGAAACTGAAGAGACTAGGGTAGCACTGATGTGATAGGTCTGGGGAATTGAGAAGATGGTGTTGCCCTCATATAGATTTTGGGAAAGGAGGAGAGTTTTGAGGGAAGGATACTGCTTTGAACATGTTGAGAATAAGATATCTGTGGGATATCTAGCTTATGACATCCAAAAGGCAGTAGGAGATGCATGATTAACAATGTCAAAGGCTGCTATAGGTCAAGAAGGGACTTTAGAATCATCGAGTACTTCCTAACATTACAAAGGAATAAACCATATAGGTTATGTGACTTGCCCACGGTCACACAAATAGTTGGTTGCAGAACTAGGAGTTAAATTCAGTACTCAAAGTTCAGCTTTTTCTACTATATCATACTTTCTCCCAAATGCATATTTACTTAGGTAGTCCACTAGAGTTAAGAGTATTTTTCATAGTTGCTTAGGTGATAAATGCTTTTGTGTGAATAAAAAAAAGATTGTTCAGATAGAGACAGTCAGAATTGTAATTGGTATGGTATTTTCTTGAGACCTTTAAACATAACACACTTTCATATATATTTGGAGCACTTAGGTTAAGATAAAGATGGAAACATAGGAGGGAGTCAGCTTGTAGAGGGTTTAAAATGTCTTTAGACAGAAGTAAGGTGGTTGATATTGAAAACATGGAAAATAGTTTTATAAATTTAGTTGATTTGTATGTGTTTGGGTGTGATGGAAAATTATTCTCTGTGGTGCTGTATTAAAAATAAAGTTGCTATGGGAAGTTAAGAGGAAACAGGATATATTGTAAAGAATGCCAAACTTTCAGACTCAGCTGTCATCTTTTTCATGAGACCTTTCCTTATCTCACCAGTTATGAGCAATCTCTCTCCATTGAAATTACTTTTGATTACTTTGAATAATGCAAGCTCTAGTGTAAATGCTCTATTGCCCCAGTAGAACATAAGACCATTGAGTACAGGGATTTTCATTTTCATAGCTACACTGTTTAGCACAGTGCTTTGCCTGAAGAGGATCAGAGCTTGAATTCCTTTTCAATGGAATTGTATATGTTATTCAATTATTACTTCATGTTCAAACCACAAACAAAATAAAAGCAAAGACTGTCATTCAAGACTAGCCCCCTGGAGACACCAGAGGTGACAAACCTGGGGCTAACTAGCCCATTTCCAATACAATCAAGGTGCCCTTTCTCCTTGCAAGGGTCAACCTCTTCACCTAGGCAGTTGATCTCATTCCCTCAAGTAGACTGCATCCTCAGTCATTGTTCCCTTATCAACCAGTTCTTTTCCTGTTTCTTCCAAATATTCCCATCTCCTTTTCTTAATTTTATAAAAAAAAAATTCTTCACTAAACTCTACCATTTCCTCAAATCATCCTCCTATATCTCTTTTCCCCTTTTCAGCCCAACTCCTTGAAAAAAGCTAGCTGCCCTCTCTGCCTGAACTTCCTCTCCTTTATTTATTCTTCAACTATTTGCAATTTGGTTTCCAACTAAATATCTCAGCTGAAACTCTTTCTAAATTTACCAATGACTTCTTCAGTGTTAAATCTGATGGTCTTTTCTCAGTCCTAATCTCTCACCCTTTTGCACTATTTGACACTGTTGACAGACAGATCTCTCCTCCTGAATATGCTTACCTGTAACTCTGGGTTGTCATGACACTAAACTCTTCTGGTTCACCTTCTACCAAACTAGCCATTCTTTATCAGTGTCCTTTGCTGACCTTTTGTCCACATCATGCACCATAACTGTGAGTATATCCCAAGATTGTGTCCTAGGCTGTCTTTTCTTCTCCATTTATACTCTTTCACTTAGTAATCTCATCAGCTCCCATTGTTTTAGGTATTATCTCCATGCAAATTACTCCCAGATCTATATATCTAGCCCCAGATTCTTCCCTGAGTTTCAGTGTCATATCACCAACTATTTATTGGGCATTTCAAATGAGATGTTGTGAAGAAATCTCAAACTTAACCCACCCTAAACTGAATTCATTACCTTTTCTCTTAAGCTCTCTCCTCTTCCAAACCTCCATGTTTCTTTCAAAGTGACTACCAAATTTACTGTCTCTCAGGTTAATAAGTTAATAAGCTTAGCATTATCCTGGACTCTCCTTCCATCCACGTATCCATTCAGTTGTCAGATCTTACCCTTTCTTTCCTTACAACATGTTTTAAATCTGATCCCTTCACATAGCTACAACCTTGATTGAGGGCCTCATCATTTCTTACCTTGATTACTATAACGTCCTTATTCAAAATTGTTTCTCTGCCTTAAGCATGTCTTTCCTCCAGTCTGTTTTACATGTTAATACCAAAGTATTTTCCTCTAAAACAGATGTGGCCAAATAATTCTCCTGCTCAATTAACACCAGTGGCTTCCTAATAACTCTAGAATAAAATATAAAGTTCTATTTTAACTTTTAAAATAAAACCTTATTCAACCTGGCTGCAAAATACTTCTCTAGCTTCATTATGCATTACTCACCTTTCCATACTTTACTTTGGGATCTAGCCAAATTGACCTTCTCTCTGTTCTGCACATATGGTACTTGATCTCCTACTTTTGCACTAGCTGTTCCGCATTCCTGGAATTCACTCCGTCCTTATCTCCATCTCACAGAGGCTGTCTCTTCCTTTAAGATATTGCTCAAAAACCATCTTCTGCATAAAGACTTTTCTAACTCTCACAATACTCTCTTGTATTCAATTAATTTGTATACATTTGTATTTGTTATCTTTATATTTATGTTGTGTATATATTTTTTATGAACTACTGTTCTCTCTCATTGGAGTCTAAGCTCTTTGTGAGTAGGGACATTTTGTAGAGTGTACTTGTATCCTCCCACCTTGCATGGTGTTTAACACAAAGATGTTAATACTTATTGATTGAATAATATATGTGTGGTTAAGACGGTGATGTGAAAGTTGTAGATAACCCCAGCCCTTGCACACATACCCTAGCAAAAACAGAAACAGAGTAACAGAAGTAAGCACCTCTATCTACTGAAACCTAAACAAAAAGACAGAAACAATATCATGTTAATTGAGTGCTTAAGAAAACCAGCACAAGCCATGGTAAATTGCAGCTCTTCAAAATGAGACACAAAAAAATATGAGTAAGCAACGAAAACATCACCTCCTGAAAGAAACTTGAAAATTTTGAAATTTAAATTGAAAACATCAAGAATGTCATAGCCAAATTCCAGAATTAGTTGATCAAAAAATAAAATAAAGGCTGAAAGCAGCAATAAATAAATTTCAAGTACCAAAAAAACACAATCAGGATAACACAAAACTATAGTACGACTAGCCTAATTAAGAAAATTCTTGGGATAAAATAGACTAGAAGACAAAAAATAAAGGCTTACAACCAAGAATAATTTAACCTTTAAAATTAAGTATAATCCTATAGGGTGAAATGCTATTTTACAGAATAAAGACATTTCAAGCATTTCTCATAAGACCAGACCTAGAGATTTGAAAAGCAAACAGGAATCAAGAAAAAAAAAAACCTAAAAAATTAAATACATGTGAGCAAATGATGAATGACGAAATATTTGCATTCTAATAGAGGAAGAAGAGGTTAATGTTCCTTCATAACACTAGGACATAAACCCCACAAAATAAACAATAAATCCTTTATAAATCCTTTGTTGACCCTAATTCAATAAAAATATAATTAGTAAAGGGTATTTGAAGAAAGAATTCAAACTTAAGTAAAAAATAAATCATTTAATTCTAAAGAACTGGTAGGTTAAAGGATAAATTACAGAAACAAATAGATAATTTAATTTAAAAATGAGAACATTAAGACAATATGCCACAACATTTGGGATACAGCCAAATAATCATAATGGGAAAAATACATATCTCTAAACAATTTCGTCAACAAAAGGGAAAAAAAATAGATTAATGTATTGAGTAAACCCCTCTCCAAAAATAATAAATGCAAAATTCAAAAGTATGAAAACCAGAGATGAAAGTGAATTTATCAATTATGAAAAGGCTGAGCAAACTATGATATGTGAATGTAATGGAATGTTATTGCAACTTAAGAAATTTTTTTTAAAAGCCAGATGGATTCAGAGAAACCTGGAAAGATTTATATAAACTAATGCAGTGAGGGAAGCAGAACCAAGGAAATAATATATCCAATGATTAAAACATTGTTAAGCAAAATAATTTTGAAAGACTTGAGAACTCTAATCAATACAAGTAACAACCACAACTCCAGATGACTGATGATGAATCATATTTTGCCCCTCTTGAGAGGTGATATTTCAGAAGAATAAGTCAACATGTCAAGTTAATAAACATTTATCAAACACTTAATGTGTGCCATACAATTTTTGACACGGCCAATATGTGGATTTATTTGCTTTGTTACATAGGGGAGGGCATTTTATGTTTGTGTGGAACACAGTTTGGGATAGAAAGAAAAGTAATAGTAGTGATGCCACAACAAGAATTAAAGAAAAGAGAAAAAAAACCTGTAAGTGAAACACCAATAAAATAAATAAAGCAGGAGGAAGTTCAGAAAAAAGGCATAGACAAATAAGATGGCACTAGAACTACTATGCTAAATTTGTTATGTAGTTAAGAAAAAACAAAGCTCTACATAAGGGATAGTTACAATTTAGTAATTTAACATTTCATTCAAATAGGAACATTACTTTAAGGTGGTTTTGTTTATTTTATAGATCTGTCATTTCACTGACATGAGAATTTCCTTCAAAACCAGACATCTGTAACTTTTCTATAATTTAGTCTTTTTGACTCCTCTAAGTCTTTGCAAGGTTAAGTGACTTGTCCATTAGTGCATAATCAAATATATATATATTAGAGGCAGCATATGAACCCAAATCTTCCTAATTATAAATCTGAGCTGCTATTCTTTACTCCATGCTGCTTCTCCATCAGAAAATTAAAAGTGACTAGGACAGCTAGATGGTGCAGTGTATGGAGTACCGGGCCTGGAGTTAGAAAGACTGAGTTCAACTCCAGACTCAGCTGTGTGACCCTGAACAAATTGCTTATACCTGTTTGCCTGTTTCCTCATCTGTAAAATGAGCTGGACCCAAATGGGATCACGAAGAGTTGGACATGACTGAAATGACTGAACAACAACAACAAACTTAAAAATGTCTTGTTAAGTAATAATAGCTCACATTTCTAAAATGTCTTGAAGTTAATAAAGTCTTCTCCTCATTCCCTTGTAAAGCAGACAAAGTAGTCTTTTTATTACTATTTACAGATATTGAAACTTAGGCACAGAGTTATTAACTTGAGCATTGTCACATGGCTATTAAGTGTCACTGTTGGGTATTGAACCCAGGGCTCCTGACTCCACTTTCAAATAGTTTCTTGTGGTAGACTCAAACAGAGATTATAATCATGCCTACTACACTATGTAGTTATATGAGATTAATGCGGTTGACAATTTGTAACTAACAGGGTCAAGTGAAAGTTCATATATAATAGATACTAATAATTCAGGGAATGCTTTCCTAGTAATAAATTATTTTTAAATAATTGGGTTAGAAATAGGCAATATACCCTGAAATGAAGCAGGTAAAGTAAAGTATTGGGAAATTCAGGGGACCAAAAATCAGGAGACATGGTGTATGGTTTTGATTCTCATACAACTCAGACATGTGATTTTGGGTAAATTACTTAACCTTCCTGCTTCAAGTTTCCCTGACTATAAGATGAAGTATTAGCTTAAATGATTCCTAAGGTACCTTCCAGATCTAAAATTCTATATATTCCTTCTAATATTTAAATGATGAATTAAAATTGTTTGTTTTCAATTTTTAAAATTCTAGACAATTCTACAGATGGCAACCAAAACAGGCCGGCTGTTTCTACATGTATTTACAGAATTGAATCAGAACTAAAAGTTTAGGTTCATTCCAGTCAGTCTATTCCATCTGTCTAGGGCTGTTCTAACATCGAACCCAAGCTTTCAACAGCCTGGAAATGGTGCTCATCAAAAATTGCACTTAAACTAAGTGGAATTTAGAAACTTTGGTTTGGCACCATTTAAACATTTGGTAATGAAATGATATCAACAACCCCACATAGTAGTAATACCATACTTAAGAATTACAATTCATGTACCAATAAAAGGATAATGTTTTAATTTAGGTTATGCAAAAGAAAATACCCTTAGCTAAATATTTAGTTCACTAGACTGCCTCAGGTAATTGACTTTTTTTACCTTTTCATGAAAATCTATCACAAACATAAACCCAGAAACAATCAAAACAAGTCCTATTACATTGGGCTGTGTTCTTGAAAACTGAAGTCACCTTTTTATTTGTTAAGTATATCTGACATTTTATCTCAGAAATAATTAATTGTCCCACCAAACTTATTTTTAAAAAACTCATTTAAAAGAATGCATGTTTAAAATATGATTCATCTGCATAATATATACTAGTCATTTTGTGTTTGTTTAGCAAAAGTTTTTAGCATATCAATTAAAAAAACTATAAAGAACAACAGAGTAATTTAAATAAGGTCAAGAGATAGGGAGGGATGCCAGTACATATAACAGAAGCAACCACCAAAATAAAGTTCTAGTTCATTAAGCTTCTTACAAGACAACACTGCCAAATTAATCAGGGACTGCTTTTTCACATTTCTTCAACTTTTGCTGTTGTTGTGAATTAGTTGCTAATTTAAATGAATTTAAAAACAGTGTTTGGAGAGCATTTTACTTGGTGTAAGGGCAATTTAGAGCATCATAAGACATGATCTCTGCTTTCAAGGAATTTACATTCTAAGGAAATGGCATATTTTTATATAAAAATATGTATGTACATTAATAATTGTCATCCTGGCTCAGATCTCAGATCATCCAACTCAGTGTTCCATTTCTATTCTGAGCACAAAGGAATATTTTATGGTGGCCGTAGCTGTCTTCCATAACATCAATCATAAAACTTTAAGGATATTTCCAAATTATTTCTAGCATCTCTTATTTAATTTGGGAATTACGGTGAACAATCATATCTAAATATTTTCTAAAATATTTTTTACCCTGATCTATTTATTAGGATGTCTTCTGTAAGTTTATTATCCAATGGATAAGTTAATCTCATTGTTCTAAACTGACCTGTTCAAAATTCAAGAGGTGTCATATTCCAAGGCATCTAGAGAGGAGAGCTTCCAGAAAATGTCCCATAATTGTTAGAAACTACTAACATAGACCAATCAGTAGGCAATACCCAGTGCCAGCATGGCAGCACTCACACTGGGATAGCCCAGACCAAGGCAAATTTAGGTCCCTAGAAATTTGTCCTTAGCTGCCTCTTATAAAGCCAGGGTTATAAACCTCAAATATTGGAGGAGAGAGTAGGAAGCTCTCAGTCTTAGAAGGTGGAGAGTAGTACGAAACTCATATTGAGGAAAAAAAAACAGGCTAGTGACCCTAAACAAAAGTGGAGCAGGAAGCAGAGACTAACTTTAGCAAAACTCCAATGCCAGAACTAAGGCTGGAGAGATGATTAAACATAAGAAGACTACTACCACTATAAAGGGGAAGGGAACAAACACTATTAGGCACCTATCATGAGCCAGACACTGTGTTAAATGCTTTAGAGATATGTTAAAAAAATATTTCTCTAGGTAATCTGTGTCCTGGAGACTCAGAGCTCCACCCTGTCAGCCTTCTGCTTTCAAACTTCTTCAAAAGGACATCTCTGATAATGAGATTGCATTGAATCTTCTTATCTTGGTCAAACTTCAGCCCAGGCCTTAATTGATTCTATCTACTCAGGTTTGGGTGGAGACAGACTTCCAAGATTGGTGCTGGCATTTCCTTTGATGGCAATATCAGACTGAGTGATCTAAGGAACCCACCCACCTCCTAGTATGTTGACCAATCATGGTTGATTGGCACCTCCTTGGGAACTCCTACTCTTCAAAGGGCATGTAATGCTGTACCCCAAAATCCCAAACTAAGCCAATTCTGAACTGGCCCCCTTAGGGGTGCCCAGTTTAGGACTGAACTCCCATGCAATGAATGTCAAACCACTTTGAGAAATTAAACCATGGACACATGTACCCCAATTTCATTTCTCTTTCTTAGAGCAGACTCTGCTTCATATTGGGGTTCATGGGGTTTACAGTTAACTCATATTATTTCATTTGATCTTCATAATAATCCTGGGAGGATGCTATTCTTTTACCCAATTTGCAGTTGTGCAAACTGAGGCAGACAGAGGTTAAATGACTTGCTCAGGATAACATATCTAGTTGTTTTTTTTTAATCTGGTAGCTACTCAATTTATTCTCTCTACAACTGTTTTATCTTGAAGTCTGCAAGTTATTATAGGTGGTTATGAACCATGGATTTTTTAAAAAGGTAGTTTAATCCTTTTTGTTTCATTTGTAATAACTTTCTGATAATGTACTTATTCCCCAGAATCATCATCGTCATCACCACCATCATCAATGTTGTTATTGTGATTGTTATTATTGTTGTTGTTGTAGTGGGTGATGGAAGTAATGATGGTGGTAGGTATAACTGATGGACATTTGCAAGTCACACACATTGTTGCAGGATCAAATGAGAGGGAGAAGCAAGCAAGGTCTGTGGTGAGAAGGTAAGACAGAAGACAACCATATTTAATTGTATAATCATGGTGTTCCCAAATTCAAGAGTGGCAGCTAGACTTTGATAACCAATTTTTGAGGAGATACAATAGGTTTCAGAAGTTCTTTAGGCTGTCTAAAGACTACTGGGTAAAATTCTTAAAAATAAGTAATATTCCACACTTTATAAATAATCACCATCAGGGCTTTGAACTCTAAAGTGACTGTGGTTTCCCACTATGTTAGGGAATCACATTGTCTAAAATGGAATTATATTTAAACTCTCCTGAAGGCATAGCCTTTACTTCTGCATAGAAGGAAAGAATGTTGGATACTGATGGAATTTTTTATTTACAAAGTTTTCTATCATAATTAAGTATGTTTGCTATTGATGTGTGTGTGTGTGTGTGTGTATCTGTGTCTGTGGTGCAGTTGGGAATAGTCAGATTGTGCTTTTATTAGTATAAGGAACTTCCATTATGAAAGGCAGCATTTCATCTGTAATCTATAATCTTTCCTGGGACAAAAAAAAAGATTAAATAACTTGCCCAAAATTCCATGGTATGTGTCAAAAGCAGTAACTGAACCCAACTCTTCCTGACTTTAAAGTTGGTCTTTATTTGTTATGCCTTGATTCCTTTTCTGTCTTTTTTTTTAATGGTCAGAAAACAGAAAGTATATTGAATGGGATTTGGAGGGAGTTGCACAATTAGTTATCAGAAATAAGCACACTGAGCTGCAGGAGAGGGATATTACTTTAATAACAGTAATAGTAGTAGTGGTAGCAGGAGTAGCAGCAGAGACAGTAGCAGTAGTAACACTCTGTAATTGTAAGCCCTAGCCTTGAAGAAAGAGTGAAAATTGACCACTATTTTCTGATTTGTAATTCATTACTCAGAGCATAACCTAATTTTATATTTGTGCCATATTTGCCATTCAGAAAGTTCTAGGAACTATTCCATTTTCTGTGGGGAATATGAAAGGAATAAGATAGTGATCCTACTCTTGAAGAACTTATACCCTGGGTGAGGAGACAAGATTACCATACAGGAAAAGATTATGGACAACACAAATCTGTGTGGGCCAGGGTTTATATCAGTATGATACACTGAAATTATGTGTCTGTGCTTGGTGTAGGATGTTATGGAGAGGGGTGTCATTCCAGGATGGTAGGGAATAAGGTCATCTAGTGTAAAGGAAAGATTACTGAATTTCAGATTGAGGATCTGGATTTCAATACCAATGTTTCTATTTACTATCTGTTTGGCCTGGGGTCAGTCTTTTGGGCAAGCTATATTAAAATACATATCACTTCCAGGGATAAGGATATGATCATCATTTTACACTTTGCCCTGGTTAGAACACTTCTGAAGCACTGTTCTCTTTGGATACCAAAGTTTAAAAAAAATATTGATACATGGAAGAGTATACAGAGGAAGGCAACCAGGATAGTGATGGGTCTTTAGTTCATGTCATATGAGTATTGGTTGATGAAGTGTGTATGTTTAGCCAGGAAAAGAAAAGGCTCAGGTAGGAGTAAGGTTATCTTTAAATACTTGAAGAATATTCAGGTAGAAGAGAGATTGGATTTTGTTCTGTTTGGTCTCAAGGGGCAGAACCAGAACTAATGGGTAGAAACTGAAAAGAGGGAAATTTAGGCTTGCTATCAGGGTAAACTTCCTAACAATTAGGTTTTCCAAAAGTGGAGCAGTCTGCCTCAAGGGGATGATTGTTTTTCCCCCTTTTGAAGTCTTAAAAAAAGATTAGTGATCACTTGTGAGTATATTATACTTAGAATTTTGTACATGAGTTAAAGACTTTCAATTCTATGATTTAAGCTTTTTGGGCTTTAATTTACCATTTTATAAAACAAGAAAATTGGGGTAAGTGATATCTAAGGTTCCCTCATGCTCCAAATCTTCGATCCTATGATGGCTTTAGACATGTTGAATTCAAGTTGTAACAAGAAGATGTGGAGATGTGTGGAGAGTTTGGGAGATATGTGGAGATATGTGGAAAGGTTGGGAGAATGGTCACACCTGAAGATGTAGGTTTGGAATGCATCCACAAAAATACGGGAATTGAAGTTGTGAGAATGTGGGAAAGGGGAACAAAAGAGCAGTGGGACTGAGGCTAAATGTGTTTAGGTATGTTCACAATTATTGGATAAGATGAAGAGGACCCATTGAAGGAAGCAGAGAAGGAATGGTACAAGAAAGTGCTAAGAAGGAGAATTAGAGTGATGTAATTTCACCAAAACCAAGGAAAGAGAGATAAGAGTTTCTAGGATAATATAGATAGAGTATGAAATGCAGAAGAAAAATAAGAGGTTGGGATGAAAGCTTAAAAAAAAGGAGAGGAGAGGGCTATTGTAAGTGGAATAAGTTGTTTGTTTTTTTTCTTATGTTATTAAGGTTATTAAGGTTATTTTCTTATGTTATTAAGGTTATTTTTCCTAAATGAATCATTTAACACTTACATTAATGATCATAGCTTTTCTTACACTCACACAGCTATAGGAGATAAGTATTTGCATTTGCCCTCATCAGCTTATCTTTTCACTATTTGGAAGTGCTTGAACATATTGGAAAGAAAAAGTGGAACTTTATTTTTTTTAATGAACACTTTAAACCAGATCAAGCTCTGGGCTCCCCCAACTGTTTACAATTCTTCATTAAGAGAATGTCCATTTATTCCTATCCATACTTCCTCTTTCCTGCCTATGCCTTTATACTAATATCTATGGAAAGTAGTAAAACAAATAAAGAAAGAAAAAAAAAGTATCCTCATTCTCAGAGTAACTTTTGTTTTCTCCTTTGGGTAATACCCTCTGATGTGGGACATTGTCAAAGGCTTCTCATTACATACACTGGTTTCCCCTTTTCCACATGCATATTCATCTCTGCAAAAGAGGTGAATAAATTAGTTAAGTATGAGTTTCCCTTATAGAAAGAATGCTGTTCTCTGACCAATTTGTTTAAAGTTTTAAGGAACAGGGATTGGGACTCACTGGACTCATGATAACTCCCTGATAACAAAACTTTCTCTATTAATGCAGGTGAGCACCTTCTCTGAAACTGAGTTGCCTTGAACACTGGAAGTTAAGTAACTTGAACAGTGTCATGTATTTAATCAGTATATGTCAGAGACAGTCCTTGAACCCACGTCTTTCTAGCTCCAAAACTAGCTTGCTATCCATTAAAAAACACTGCCTCCCAAACTTAATGGTTTAAGCCTATGTTTATATGTGTTAAGTGAAGAGAGAGACATTCTACCATTTTGCTGGTGAGAATTTTTGGCACCTCTACTTCTCCTTGAGTCTTAGGAAATATTTTTTATAGTTAGAAATCATACCATCAATCCACCAATGAACTGGGCCATTTGTAATAACAAGTTTTACATCGAATCTAACAACTCCAAATAAATAACTGTAAGTTCTTTCAAATTTCTTATAAAGTATGAAGTCTTACAGATGCCACTCAAACAAATACCTAATTTGTTGTTGTTCAGTTGTATCTATCAGCTGTGTCCAATTCTTTGTGATCCCATTTTGGAGTTTTCTTGGCAAAGATACTTGAGTGGTTTGCCATTTCCTTCTTCAACTCATTTTACATGTGAGAAAACTGAGGCAAACAAGGTTAAGTGTCTTGTCCAGGGTCACACAGTTAGTAAGTGTCTTGGGCAAGATTTGAATTCAGGAAAATGAGTCTTCCTGATTCCAGGCCTGGCATTCTATCCACTGTTCCACTTAGCTGCAGGTTTATTACCAATTAGGCTTGGAATGGCTTTCACATTTATCATTATTTGTTATATAGGACATATAGAGAGGCAATGTGGAGTAGAAAGTAGAGTGCTGAATTTAGAGACAGCAAGATAGGAATTTAAATTATTCTTCCAACATGTACAAGCTGTGTGATAACAGGCAAGACGTCAATCTTTCTCTGTGACACTATTTCCTCACGTATAAAACAAGAATAATAGCTGAATCATCTGCCTCACAGGATTGATAGGAAGCTTAAATGTATATTTTTATACACATACCACATATATATGCATATATATATACATATAGACACATGGGCATATATACATGCATATCTGTATACATAAATGTATATGTTACACATATGTGTGCACATATACATACATATGTACCAGTATATGTGTATATAAGTATATATTATAGCACTTCACAAACTTTAAAGGACTACATCAATCTCAGCCATTATTATTATGTAATCCCTTTATCTTGACTGCTTCAAAACAATTCATGTGTGGGAATCTTGCTAACTGCTTTCCCTAACTACATCAAAGCATTTTTTCTCATCTTTTTGCTCTCTCTTTAACTCTGAGCTCAACTTTTGATCATAGATTCAGAGATTTTGAGCTGGAAAGAACCTTATAAATGCTCATAGCTTTTGTTTTACAGATAAAGAAACTGAGTCACAGCAAGACTAGATGATTTGTTAATTGACCTTATTTTTATATTTCCCTTTTTCTTACTTGGACCATCTTTTCCATCTTTTGAAAAATAAAACTCACCACCTCCCCCCATTCTATCTTGATGAATTATTCTGCCAATTTGTGTATGTACTATTTAAACTGCCAGTCATCACCACTTATAATTATTCGACCTTCAAAGATTATCAAATCAGTCTCATCTTACCCTGACTAGAGTGTATCAGTAATACAAAATGGTTAATAAATAGGTTATTTCTACCCAAATCTATTTCATAGAATTTCCTTTTTTCCTATATTATTTTTTACAGGTACTGTTTGTATTATTCTACCATGCAATGACACACATTTTCCTTTACATGAATTCTTAATGCTTTTTAAGGAATGTATAACTTGGTAGCATCATATCCCCTCATCCTTCTGATGTCCTTTATTCACATTTGATGCAATGCATCTCAGTGCTCATGTTTTCTTTTATATAGTTTCTTTTATATAGTTCTAGCATTTTTATGCAAGCATTGACATGTTCTGGTTGTGTTTTTCTGCTATGTCCCACACTTGTCAGTTCTATGATTTGTTGGATCAAGTACTTCGTCATGCCCATTTTCCTCAAGCAAGGTACTGAACTCCCTGTGGATCAGTCTCTTAGTTTACTGTCAATCTAAACCTTGTATTCTACTGCACTCTGACTTTTCCTCAGTTTTGCTCAGCTACTGTTTTGAAAATATTTAGTACCTATAGTCTCATGGCAATTTGCTGTAGTTAGAACCCATTTTTCTGTTACAAATTCCAGCTAAGCAAAAGCATGACAATTCCCATAAAACTACAAGGTCCTCTTTGTATATTCAGTTTGCCCAGGTGTAAAGACTATAGCTCTGCTTACTTCATAAAACAGGTGGTATTTCAGACATTAGCCTAGAGACACTGGAGTATCTTCTTTTTAACCAACTAATTGGGGCATTCACAACCATATTACTATGCTCCCCTCTGTCACTGGTGTCCACAAGGGCCATGACTACATTTTCTTAGCATACTTTTAATAAAAATGCTTTGTGAATTGCAGATCACTCTATAAAAGTGAGCTAGTTGCTTCATGCTATCCATGAGATATGATGTATCTTTGCATCCAATGGGCAGGTCACTGTGCAGCATTCAAAGTCATCACAAAACTGTCTTTGGTTTAATTGTTCAACCTTACAATTTTACTGCTTGTCCTATCTATTCTTTAACTACAACAAACAAACTGGAATAACAAAAATGACATAAAATAAGTAGTCTAAGAAAGAAACCAAGTGATGGAAAAGACTGTGACATATTATATCCTCCATAGATATTTAATACCTTTTAACATTAACAAGTAGTAGATTTCTGAAATTGGATTCTACTGCCTTAAACCTCCTGCTTATGGAGCTTTTGATTCATTTAAACTGCATATTAACCAACTGTTAAGATAAAAATATTTTTTCTAGTCTTTATAAAGGTGTAAGGGAGTTTAAAATGCCTAAATGGAGATTGTTGTTTTAATATTGTTCTAAAATGAACATTCCAGGATTGAAAAAAAGGCAAAACTTCAGGGATCGTCATTGAAGATCAGATATCTCACACCCAGACCTACACACAACAATCTCCTTTATGCCTTAGTAGTCAATGTTCATGAGTTACTACAGCTTAAAAAAGTCATCATCTCATGAAGAACCCTTTGATGATTAGGCTTTTTTAAATTTGAGTGACTGGCCTTCAATGAACAGATACAGAGCTCATTAATAGGCCATTATTTTGAGCCTTTCCATCTTGGAAAGAGCCCACCAGAGCTTTCATTACACTAGCATAGACTTTGAAAATCCAAAGGCACTTCTACAACTTTAGAACCCAATGATAAAAGTGGACTTGAGTGAGGAAAATTGGAAATACTGAGGGGAAAACAAGACACATTTTGAAATATTCAAATACCTCCAAAAAATCAAAAAGACAAAATGGAATATTATATCAAGATATATTTTGCCAAGATTTTTAAAATGTCTGAATGAAGGTAACAACAAAAACTGCCAGGATAGATCCATAGATATCCATGCAAATAGAAGAATTAGAAAAAGTCATAATATCCAGGTCATTGGGCCCCTGGAATGGATTTTTATAGGGAGATATGGACAAGAGATGTTCAGCATAAGCAGTCATCCATTGATAGCTATGCCACTGACAGAAGTACTCACATTGTTGTGATGATAGATCCATTATGTTATTGGAGTTTAACATTAGAAACCTTGACAATTCCTTTTTAGAACAGCACTGTGCTTCCATTGTCTTGATTTATTGGAACATAAGTTGCTTATGGCTTAACAGGGATGATTTTTGCCTTTCTTTGTATCCCCAGCATACAGCACAGTGCCTACCATATAATAGGTCCTTAATAAAAACATATCAACTGACTGACTGACACACACTTGCATGCAACTATAAACATAGAAATGTGTAATAATACACATACACACACTTCTTTTCAAACAATGAAATACATACAATATAAGTAAAGATCTTTCTTTGAAATTCAAGAAATTATAAATTTTAAGTCCTCCTCGGACCCATATTTCCAAAAAAATTTGCTTATTTTTGCAAGCATGGTCTTCGAGTCTTGGGACAGTGAGCAATTACACATACAGCCTTAATAGCCATAGTCATTAAGCACAATGGGGAAAAGTTTAAAGGTCTTCCATAAGCTCAGGCTTTATTTGGCTTTGTGGGATTTGTCCATAAACTTAGTTATTTTAATGTTTAATGGACATGTGTTCTAAGTCCTTGCAGGAAATGGACTGTGTAAATTAAAAGATAAGTATAAGAGAATCGGGAGGCAAGTGAACCTTTTCATGAATATCTTTTCTCAGCACAGTTTTAATGAAGCAAGCATTAGATACTTTCTAATTAGCCACCACTTTTTTTCCAAAATCCACATTTGGTTTAGTCAAAAAAGGTAAGTATCTTTTTTGCCATACAATGGACATTTAAAGGTTTTAAAGGAAGCACAGAAATGATTTTTTTTCTTACCTGTGCGAAGCACAGAGCTGATACCTGCAAACTAAATAATGAAAAAATTCAAGATTATGCAATATAAATCATAGAGATAGAAACTGAAAAGGGATAAACTGTAAATCATATAGTCCATCCCCCTCTTCAGAATTCTTTCTTATACCACATTGTGTAGAGTTCTTTCTTTTAAAGCAAACAACTTCTGCTGTGCCCATAAAAAATCTATGATTCTATGATACCATGATCCTTCTTCAAGCTCTTTCTGAAAGAGAAAGTGGCATTCTGTCAAAGGAGGGAGCAATATTAGACCTGCAAAGTGTTGAAGCTACTCTTTCACTCAAAACCTGGTCCTGACTCCTCTGAATTGCATTTTCCTTTAATTTGAATTCTTTTAGCCTGACATTATGGATGAAGGAACTTGCAGATAAAATCACAAAAAGGTGATGGCCTACTACAAGTCTATTGTTTTGGAAAAGATTGTACATATGATTTGTGTACACATAAAGTCAGTTCATTTCTGGGAACTCAGTTTTTTTTTGTCTAAAATGAATAGTGTGGACTAGGTGTCCTCTAATTTTCCAGCTAGTTCTGAATTGCTGGCAAAAACAAAACAAAACAAAAAATATATTCTCTGATTTCTCTCTCTCTCTCTCTCTCTCTCTCACACACACACACACACACACACACACACACACACACACACACACAC